>NW_026853194.1:0-10000 GCF_026571515.1 Ruditapes philippinarum
AGGGGAAAAGCACGTTTATTATTCAGATATATTTATAATCACCCCGTAATGAATATAAACAAATGATTTTTATATTTGAACGTAAGCAACAATTTTATTTGATGTATTTTCTCTTTATATAACAATGACAGCAATTGCTAGTCAATTGTAAAAAAATGAATGAATGATTGACTCTCATTTCCCACTTAGTTTTACATTGACATGTCCAATCTATAAAAATGATGATTAAACGTTTTTATACCCTCACCCATTTTTTAAAGTCATTATGTTTGAAACATTAGAAACAAAACTTTTGATGAAGGTGAACATTAACGCATTAACACTAACGCTATTATCTGTTATATGAATATAACATATTACACCTGAGAGAGTATCGTCTGTTAAGTAATTATTTGCGCTATTGTCCAGATCTTATATTTCATTTTGAATATAATACCATTTTGTTTTAATCATTTCCCTTTTTCTGCAACTGAAATACTTGATTCAAAATGCATACAGTGCCCGTATGAGATGTATTTCTATATTTCATTAATTAGCGTATTTAATAATGTAGAATTACTGTAATTCTAAAAATAGTAAGGTTCGTCTCACGTAATTCATACTTTGTTTGTTTAACACTGTTAAGTCAAGACCGCCTTCCTTCAAAACTATCAAGTAAATGTCAATATCTCGCAAGTGACTGGCTTCTTATTCCACATGATGGGACAATGTCATGACATCCAATTACCATGGAGAAATTTCCTCTCTCCCGGTGTACGAACCTGCAACCCAGGGATTACAAATCCAATGCTTTCCCGGCACGTATGCATGTAGGTTCAAATATTCGAATCGGCTAATAAGAGTCCCTTATTGGATACAGAAGGGAGTGTTCATTTACATTCATATGACCCATTTATAAAGATAATGATGGTTAAACGTATTTATACCCTCATACTTATATTCATAAACAACATATAACTGGCTTTGATTGGCTATTCTTTGAAACATAATCAATTCGCTGCAAATAGTTAATGAGATGATATGCAGCATGCGCAGTATTTTGGAAATCAATACTTTAATGATATACATTCCTGTAGAATTTTACTGGCTGACAAAAATATTCATATATGACCTGTGAATTTACTACGTTTTATTCGTTTAATTAGTTATTTCCTGTCTTTTTTGCATTGATGAATATTCAAAAAATTATAAAGATATATTTTTCAGACAATATAGAAGGTTCAAAAGAGACATACGATGTATAAGATTAATAGAAATTGTTAAAAGAAAAATCAGTATTTCCGGTTTCCTCCGGATCAGTTCCGCCTCTTAATTACTAAAGTAACCAATAACTATATCTTATACTTCAAAAATGTATTACCAATAGAACGATTAATGCAGAACGTAAGACCGGAATATTCTGTTTTGTTATTGTTGTTGTTGTTGTTTTAAAAAGTTATAGATGAAGCAAACGTTTAAAATCAATTTGTATGATTTATTATTTGTGATTTGATGCCAGATTCTTGCAATGCCATTTATAATTGGTAACAATCCATCAGCTGTTAACCTTTTGATATGTTTATTATATTTTTGATCTATTCTGCATTTTAGCTATTTTATCAAAAATGAAATTAAATTGAAATTCCATTGTTGCATCAAGTTCACTCGCTATAATTAAATTCATAACACGTTTCTTTTTTCGTGTTTTATAAATTTGGAGAATTGTTTTAAGGTATTTCAAAGTTATAGAAGGATTAAATATATCTAAAATCATAATATGTTGAAAATGAAAATCTGTCAAAGATTACTATTGATGATCATGGTAAAAATTCACGGGATAAGCACGTTTATTTTTCAGAGATATTTAAATCACTTCGTATTAAAAGTAAAAACAAATCACGTTCAGGTTTGACAATGAGCAACAACTTTAATTGATTTTATTGCTCTGCATATAAAAATGAAAGCATTGCTCGGCAATTATAAATGATTGAATGATTTCTTTCATTTCCCACATAAATTTACATTGACATGTCCAATTAAAAAAATAATGATGGTTAAACGTATTTATACCCTCACCTTTCTAAAGTCATTAGGTTTGAAACACTAGGAACAAGACTTACGATGAAATACAATTCATCACAGATGAACATTAACGCGTTAACAGTACCGCTTAAATCTATTATGTGCTTATAACATATTACACCTGACAAAGTATCGTCTGTTAAGTAATGATTTGCGTAATTTGCCAGAACTTATTTTTCCTTTTGAGTATTATACCATGTTTTAATCATTTTCCCTTTTCCTACAACCGGAGTGCTTTGAGTACTTGATTGAAATATTGCATACTGTTCTCATATGTGACGTATTTCTGTATTTCATAAATAAATGTTTTTATTTTATGCTTTTCAGTGGATTACTGATTTATCCGTGAAAATTATATTTTCACACTTTTCAATGACGAAACTACTTTTTTAAGATTTTTCCCATGTGGTACCTCAATTTTATTTTTGCTAACAATTCTGACAATGTCAGGCTGTTTAAAGAAAATGCAAAGCTGAAATTGATAAATAACTTAAATGCCAAAAGTAATAAAAAGAAGAAAACTTACTTCTATTCATTCAAATTCCAATCACCAAATTTCATCTCTTAATTTTTTGTTTCATTTTTACAGTCTGACAAATACATGCCTTCCACATGCAAACTGCTCTTGATGACATTTGGGAACATTAAAGTATCCTACGAGCAATAACTGCCGTATGCTTTATGGAAAAATGAAAAGCAATGACAGCTATCAGCTAGTAGAACAAGTAAACCACCCAGCGTTCCGAGCAAGTTCCATGTTTTCCATTTTCATAGATGCTTTTTTTCATGTTTTCACATCTGTCAACACTTAATTTTTGTCTGTTTCAATCCTCAAATATGTTTTCTTTCTTTTAAAAAGGTGTATGACTAACAAATCCAAATGATATCCCTCTGAATCAAACACAATTATTTTCCTCCCGTGAAATACACAACTTTAAAAAAATGGCTGCCGCTTACATTTAACAAAGCCATGTCTAATATAAATACGCAGTAAGTAACAGAAATATGGATGGATGGTTGGAATTTTTCTCCTACAAGAATTGTTTGTTTTTATTATTAAAACAAGCGATCATTCATATTTTTTTTTAACAAAATTAATAATATCACTGTCATTTAACGTTGATTGTCGGAATTATTTTTCAGCTCAAGACTTCCTGTTTTTAATGAGAAATTCCGACTAAATGGGGCTCTTAATGGGGAAAACAGGTTTTAATATTAACGTTAATATTATGGAAATTTCGTTGTAACTTGTTTTTTAGCATAAAATAAAAAGAAAATTTGTTTGTTTGTTGTGTAAGATGTAATTTTATTTCATCTACGCCACTCGTGAGAATACTCTATTTAAAGCCCACTCGATGAAATAAAATTTCATCTTACACACAAACAAACAAATATCCGTTATTTAATAATGTAAAATTACTGTTAGTTTACAATAAAGACAATGCTATCGCTTTTTATTCTGCGATTCTGAAATATAAAGTTTTGTCTCATATATCATAAATAGTTTGTTTGTTTGTATGTTTATTACTGTTTAGTCAAAACCGACTTTCCTTCATAACTAACAAGTAATTGCCAATATCTCGCAAGTGACCAGCTACTTATCTCATTCAAAAATGGCCATAACATTCAATTGCCATGGTGGAGTTTCCTCTCTCCCGGTGTACGAACTAACAACGCTATGATCCAAACACGTATGCATGTAGGTTAAGAAATCGTATCGGCTAACAAGAGCACCTTATTGGATCCAGCTGGGAGTATTTCGCTTTAATAATATACAGATTTAGACAATTAAGAAATAAACGAGACATTGTGTTTACTTATAATCATAAACAAGATAAAAGTGGCGTTGATAAGCTAATCTTTGAAAGAAAATCAAGTTGCATGTAATGTTCAGCAATTTTGATGAAATGATATGCAAAATGCGTAGTATTTTGGGAATAAACACATTCATGTTATACACTCCTGAAGCAAATTACTGGCTTACAAAAATATTGATCTAAGTTATGTGAATACCTGTGGATTTACTACGTTGTATTCGTTTAATTAGTTATTTCCTGTCTCTTCTGTTTTGCATTGATGAATATTTAAAAAAATATAAGGATATATTTTTCAGACAATAAAGAAGGCTTAAAAGAGACCTCTAAGATTAATAGAAATTGTTAAAAGAAAAGAAATTTACTTATCCGGTTTCTCCTCCTTACATACAAGCAGCAGATCCGTCTATCAAGTACTCAAGTTACCAGTAAATATATCAAACGTTTACTGATATATTTAAACGTTTCACGGCGACGGAGGAGGAAGTGTTTATGGTATGCTATACATTATAACTTCAGTGAGCTCAAACGTAAATAGTTACATATTTATGAAAAAGGTATTTATCTATTTTGTACATCTTTAGTTTTAACATGGATTTTAAAGGTACAGAAGACCTATTCATGTTTAAGAGATATTACGATTTATAATTATTATTGTTATTATTGTAGCTTAAAGTATATGGCATTACAGATATCTATAATATTTCTTAAATTAATGTTTAGGACGGTGATTCTGTGCAACAGACTAATACATTTGGTTGTTACATTTATCTTTCTTTCTCTCGATTGTTTTCCTGTTACCAGATGACATAATATTTAATCATAAATCGTTATTTCTCTTAAGCGTGAATTGACCTTTTGTATCTTAAATTATTGAGAAAAACAAAGGATTATATTGTACATTAAAGTTTTGAACACTTCAAACGTATTAAAATTAAAAGGAAGGAAATCCACTTGACAGAGTCAAAACAGTTGTGTAGGAGACAATATGAATACATGTGCGTTCCGATTGCTATATATTACTTTTATGTATAGTCAAACTAATATTGGGGCGTTCTGCTTGTTGTGTTACTTTCATTTACTTAGCAATTTCTATGTAATAAAATGAGTCTTTTGAGAAATTAAAAAATGTGTGATAATCAGTGATTTCATTGCGGAAGGAAACGTTAATAGCTATAAAAACTGAATAAAAAAACGTAAAAATGGCAATCGTATAAAGGTATATAAGATTTATTTTTTTGTATAAATTAAAGACGTTTTTACTGTCGATATAACCATTTATTTTTTTTAATAAAATAATTTTCATTTTCAGATTAATAGATAGAAACCTATACATTGAATGTAAGTTGTTTTTTTTTACACGGTTTAACACTTGCCTTTTATAACTGATAACAAAATATCATCAACCGAAGTAATTCCAGATTATTCTATTTCATTAATTTATCAATTGTAAAAACTTTAGAAAATTGTTTCTTTGTTCTTGTATTACAATCGACATTGACATTTATCGTGATAAAATGTTTTCATTTCATTAGTCAAGTGAATGATGAAGAGACTTATTTCAAATAATAGTTGATCCGTGCGATATCAATATCGAGAGGAAAATAAAATGCTAACATTTACAACGACATTTACAATATTACTTTTGGAATATTTGTAACAGTGTTCGCGTTTAATAATTCATTTTCACATCTGCAATAACTACTTTTATTTCAGTTTCCATTTCACAAAGAACAGTTTTGTGGGTTGAAAATAACAGAAGGATTTATAGCGGTTGCTTTTTATTTTCAGTGTATGGAATAAAAAACATAACGAAAGAAAGAAAGAAAAGGAGAAAGAACAGATGGACTAAGAAGAGGATTACATAATGATCAGTTTAAAGAAAAAGAAGAGTAGTTAATGAAAGGGAAGGAAATAACTAACTGCCACGTATTGTTAACAAGTGATAATAAATTAAAGGTTTCGGAAATGGTGATCGAAAATATAAATTGATTCATTTGATATCAAATAAACGTATTAGAGAATTTAAACAAAACATTGAAAATGAACAACAAGTTTACTAAATACACAAATGTAACGCATTCATCTTTTGTAAACTACACATATGATTACAATGGTGAATATATGTATCCAGGATACACGTTTGAAAGACCAGTCTATCTATATGTCTGGGAAACTTTGGTTGTTCTCTGCTGTGTTCAAAACATTCTTGTCCTGTCCGTCTTCATGCACAGGAAAATGCGAAACCCAACTAATAATGTTCTATCAGCCATAGCAGTCTCGGATTGTTTAACCGGACTTGTTACTTTACCAGCATACATCATGGTGTATCAGGAGTTCGACCTATTTATAGCAAATAACTATGAATATGGATACGGTAACCAAACAACTCTTCAACCACCAACACACCCACCTGTTGATGGATATGTCCTTACTAAGAGTTTATGTCGTGGTTTCATGTTCTCTAAAGATGTTTTGTCCAAGTCCTTTCATACGATTTCGATATTTCTTACTTTATTTCTCGAAATACAGAAGTATGTTTCAATGGCATATCCATATAAATATGAAACGTGTTTTAATCGGCTTAAAGTAGTGAATATATACTGCGTGTTGACATACCTAATGTGTCCTTTGCTATATGTGTTTCATCTAGTCAGAGAGAAAGCCGAAGATGGATTATGCCAATGGGAGATTCCAGTCACAGAATGTGCAAAGGATTGTATATACTTATGGGTCGCATTTGTGGTCCGGCATTTTATTCCTAGTGTAACACTTCTTACATTCACAATATTATTCATGTACCAACTTAAAAAGGGGGAAGAATCGTTTAAAAGAGTTGATAGCAATTCATCGCAGTATTCAAGAAGGGTCAGTGAGAATAGGCGCATATGTATTGTAGTGACTACAGTAGTAGCCGTGAGGTTGGTCCCAGAGATACCATATTGTATGTTATTATTATATAACAGTGTTGACCTGACATTCAATATGGGTAAAGGCATAGACATTGAGACAAATAGAATAATTCATATGACCTTTGAACTGTGTCTTATAATAACGTTTCTGGCTAACTTTTATATATACATTATTGTCAATAAGACATTTCGGAAACACTTGTATCACACAATATTTTTGCCTTTAAGAACCAAACTCTACCATACATTAAGTCATAAACGGTTGCCATTTTCAACTCTTACCAATAGAAAGGCCTCAGCTGTAAAGAAGACTTCTGTTACGCCAGGGGAAAAGATAGAATTTAAAACAATTCAAACGGAAGGTTTATGCAAAACTATTAAATAAGATCTAAACGTTTAGGAAAAAACATTGAAAGTGCAGTGAATGATCATGTACAACTTACTACTGTTGTTGCAATTATGCAATACTTTAAGAATAGTCCTCTAACAGGGCTTACATATACCTTTAATAATTGGACATTGAGATTTTGCTATCATCTGATCTTCGCTTATAAAAAAGAAATATGTTTGATAACTTATTTGTGTTCAATAAAGGATGTAATGTATTTGATATATTTTGTCATTTTTACATTTGTGGACTTAAAATTATTAGTATGTTGCATAGTTTATTTTCTTTTAAATAAAAAGGCAATAAGTATTACCGTCATGTTTAAACGTGTTTTTTTTAGTTTATGCACAGATGTTCAGATATAATACTAAATACTTTGTGTTTTTGAGAGCTTTTATAAATGCTTGATCTACACAAAGCAAGATCATGAATGCATAGAAACCAATTAATAAATGTTTGTTCCGTTTTTTTTATAATTATTTTATTTTTTTATTATCTTTATTATGATAATGCGATGATGATCATGGTGATATTTGATATTTATTTTAATGTAGTTATTTGTTAAACAACAAATGTGAGTCCTGACTTGTTTTATCCTTTGCTTATTCCATAGAAACGTTATATTTTGCAAAATGTTTCATCTGAGAACTAATTGAGCGCAATTTTATCTTTTTATTTTAAACAATGCATAGTAGACTTTTGATTTACAGCCACAATAAAGCATAGCAATACATTTTTAAGAGTACAAGTGCAAACGATTCACCTGTGCCGTGGTCACAATGTTACATTACAAAATGAAACTCTTTCTTAAAGTTCATCTACTGTCTTTGATTTGATTAAAATATAAATCATATGTTCACTTTCTTTTTATATTTATTTTCTGTTCCGTTAAACAGTATTAAATGATATAAAGATATTCCTTTTCTTTTATCTAAAGCATGAATATGGAATTCATTGTTGTGAATAACTCTCGACTTACGTTATCATTTTTACATTCATCTAAAATTATGAAAAGGGGATTTTTCCGAAGACAACGTAAACAAAATTCAAACAATTCAATATTGCAGGCACAGTTTTAGTTTGGTCACAAAAGATAATAGATAGTGCAACATCGGCCACGCTGAACATCCCCCTCGCCGGCACCATCTTGAGTAGGGTTCATTATCCGACACTTTTAAATATTTAAATCAAGAACCCCGAAGAACAGGAAATATTTCAAGAATACGAAGTAGTGACTATTTACAGATAACACTCATTAAATACTTATCACTGCATTGAGATCCTTTTCTTCTTTTTATAATTTTATTTATTTAACTTTGTTGCACTTAGTTGTTTCTAAGCAATTTGTTTGAAAAAAACAGGCATCAATTTAAAATAATGATGGTACACATTGACAGCTTAACATTATCATTATAGAATTTCAATCTTAGAATTTTGTTTTTGTAATGTATTTTTGGTAAATTGAAGAAATATTATAACCATACGTGAGAGTGAAAATGAATATTCCTTAATATTTGTATGTAATATGTGTCAATTAATATAAAACATAAATCAGAAGATCCATTAATATCAAGCCCTAAACTGACTGAGCAGAGGTGAATAGTGGGTATTCAGTGAATTAAGGTGACGCTAATGATTATAATGGCAAGTTGAATTTTGAAAATTATTTTTTATCATTGATGTCAAATATACTTTTTTCCTCATTAAATCGCATATTATTCTCCTAGAACTACATGTAATACATTCTTCAAAATTTTATGATACTGAGAATTGAAAAATACTATTTAAGAACTTGATGCTCAAGTTTTTTTGTTACCTTTACATTTTTAAATATTTGATTTTTTTTCAATGATGAACTAAATTTAAATAAGCTATAGAATTTCAATCATTCCTTTAAGAACTGACTCAAACTAATGACTCGTCATTTGTCTCACAGCATTGCAAGCTTAACTCTTGATATCAATGATAGAACATATGGTAAAACATTACCGTGACAGATTCTTAACCTTTACCCCTGATGGTTATGGTGGCAACTGATGCTACCTGCGAGAAGTGACAACCAAGATCTACCGTCACATCATCTACATGTTCTGAAGTTTTCCGTTTAATCATGTATGACTCTGTCCAGAACGAAAGATGAAGTTCGTTTTAGATATTGAACGGGGTGAGTGTTTAAAGTCCATATCTAAATATTTTAAATGTTTATGAATGTCCCCTGGTCATTTCATCAGCTGAACACATAGAGTTTGGGGACATAATAAATGTACATAACCAAGGTACAATTATTCGCTATTTGTCCACATTTTGCAATAGTCATTTATATACATGAACATTGTATCTATTATATTTTTAACAAGAAAAATATTACATACATTCGTATGTAATATAGGTACGATTGCATACTACTTTTGTGAAGACTTTTTATGCTTGCTGCATTATAGGTGTAATGTAAAATGAACAAACATGTCATGAGATATTTTATATCTTTAAACATTTTCATGGAATGTAATTAATGTATCATCATATTAAAGTAAATTTAAGTTGCATGCCTTCAGATGAGAAAAATGATTTCAAGGAAATCAAAATATGAAAAGAAAATTAACGGTCAATTCAAAGTTTGTTTGCTATATAAAGATTATCGATTTACTCTTTGCAAACTTTTTCTCTGCCTGATTGTAATAATATTGATGTGTTTTCATTGGCTTAAACCATCACGTTATCAATACACATAAAGGTGTGAACTAATTTCGTGTTCATTAAAATCATTCCGTTAATAGACATATAACAATCTTATTTACAAATGAATTGATAAAACAACAATCCCA
>NW_026853194.1:12500-47016 GCF_026571515.1 Ruditapes philippinarum
ATTTTGCATTTTGCAATAGAAACAGAATATAATTTTTCTTAAACATAAAGCCCGCAATATTATGCACAACAATTTTCATGTTTTATGAAAATCTTAAAGATCCTGTAACACAATTATTTATGGTTTTATATCGTAAAAATAATGCTCAAATGAAGATTTATCAATATTGTAAGTCCCAAAAAGAATTTTATGTAAAGATATTACCGAATGTACATTTTCATGTTTACAAAGGGAGGTAATTAGAAATTTATTTTCTATTAAAGTCTAAGTCAATTTTTTCTATAAGAAATGAATGGATATATTTTAATCATAACATATAATGTGGACAAATATTTGCAGTACATATTTTACATATTCTTCGATGTTTGAAAATTATTTTAGAAGCATAATCATAAACATATATAAGTTTAACTTAAGTGTGGTAACAACCCTGATTATAACATACAGTTCATTTCATTTTTACTCATAACGGGGGGGGGGGCTTATCAGGGGGAGGGCTAAATTAAAATTAAATAAGAAGTTTAACAAGAGACAAGAAATTGTCACAAAGCAAGATATACGCAAAAACATATCCTATATCGAAATATTCAAAAGACCATAGTTTCGCAAAATCGGTATCGATGATATACTATTACGCCACACCGCACTAACGAAAAGGGAAAGGGAGAGGGGGCATAAAACTGTAAACAGAACAAAAGAGAATAAAGGAGTTCATTCAGTAACAATAAAATAAGGAATCAGTGACTCTTTATTAAACAAAAGAAAATGAAATAATAGAAATGTCCCACTAATTCATTTCGGGCGAATCGCCCGCAACTTAATAACACTTAATAACAATTATCCGGTTAAGTAGGAATCGCCGACGTCCAACCACTCGCCCGCTTATTTGCCAACTTTTACCGTCCTTTGAAAAAAACGGGTTAAAATCTGGGCAACATATTTGCCTCGCTACCACATCATATTTTCCTTGCTATCATATAATTGTTTTAAATATAATAATATATCGTGCGATGTACTGAAAATAGAAGCCATAAAGAACTCGAATCGTTTTGTACGTCAATTAATTAAATGTAATATTCACCGAATATGATTAAACATGTTTTAACGACTGTTTTGGTATTCTTCACATTAATTATTGTGTTATGGAAATATCTTTAAATTTCAAACTCTTGTTAAGATTTTGATTGGATAACCATGTTTATATATAAACAAACGTACGACCAGTTGCAAACTCTAGGCTTGCTCGTTTGAACACTGTTCCACAATTATTAAAACAACCTTGGAAATTTCTATTAGAAATTTTGTAAGTAAATCTATGTTAATTTTTTGTAAGTAAATCTATCTTAATAATATTTTATTACAATATTTGATAAGTCAAAAAATCTTCTGTGCAGTAGTATGAATTAAAGTGCGAAAGCATTTATATGTAAAATGACAGTTTCAAGTTGTTATTATAAATGTATATGTTTTTAGAATATTCTTGTCTCTAAATTGAGTGTTTATTTTGGTCAGAGACAAGGACACAGTCTTATCAATGACAGTCCGTATCAACAGACATAATACGTGGCGATTTAATGTAAAAGAAGTGTATTCAAAATGTTATAACAATTGTTCAAAAATTAGAAAGAGATGCTATCTAATATATCAGACCAAATATCAAATCTGAAAATTTTACAAGCATCGAACATTAGTTAATTTTCCAACAGATGAAACATTTCGAATGAGAAAAAGAAGGAAAAACACTTTTTTATTTGTGAATATAGTTTACTTTATTCTTAGAAATGTAGTTATGTGCGTGCAATTTGCTATCCGGCACACAATTTTACATGATACATCTTGATAACTGCTAACAGGTACTACGTTAAATTTCACAGAAAGTCTAAAACCCGGCTTAAAACAAAAACGGGGGCAATTTTGTGCTTCAAAGAAAAAGAAAATGAAAAAGAAAAACTTATGAAGTAAGCGTTACGGCCTAGGAATTAATATACACTAAGCACTTTGTATGACATGCTGTCCTTGGGTTTTGAAAGTAGCTTTCGTTTCAAATGCATGTTCGAACGTTAAAAGAAACATATAAAGTATATATTTCCGAAATTATTACAATTGCTATGTATACACAATTATACTTTAAATTTATAGAATTCTAACATGAGTAATAAATGATGTAATAATACATCGGCTTCTTAGAAATGTTAAATGCATTGTTTTTATGCGAGGAAAAAAGTAGCTTATTTTTCAAACGCCTTGAAAAAAACGCAATTTGTCTTTTGCATACATTTAACTTGTTTTTTCAAAATCATCGCAGTAAATAATCATAATGTTAATACTGTAGCAACGTCTTCATTAAAGGGACTCTACCGAGGTTTTCTGACATGACGGGACCATAGGCTTTTGGTCACACTTTTGTTTACTTTTATGTTTACTTTTAGCACCCGTTTAATATATATATCCAAATATACTTCAAAATTTTAAAGTGATTTTTTCAAGTTTAATAATTTATTTATCGTAAATGAAGATAGGTGAATCAATGTGTGGCCGGTTACTGAAAAGAATATCTATTTTGCTATGTTTGTGCGTATGGATACGAAAATAATTTGTCACATTTTACAAAAATGTTGACCGTGTCGGGAAATACGCTATGGCAAGTTATAGACCTTGTATATACAAGTATTACATGTATATAGTAAATGGGTGCTGGTCTTTATGATCAAGAGGATATTATTTAATGATAATTTGACCATTATTGGCAAGACAAATGTGCCGCACGCCTATGGACTGGACTTAAAATATTTATCCGACATTTATATACAGTTTGATGATGGTCTGGATCAGTAACTTGCGTGCAAATTTTCAGATCATTCTGTCATTCCTTTAGAAAAATCATTCATATGGAGCCAAATGACCAGCAACTGTAAAGTGTTGCGATGCTTTTCATACAAATTGGGCTATGAATCTCACAAAAAATCGATATTCAATTGAATTCTGAGTATATTTCTTTATTAACCTTTTGTAGATTTTGCCATTTTAAGTGATTCACTTTATCTATGTAAGAATAGCATAGTTCAAGCCTAATTGAACTCAGTAGAACTCCATTACCACGTGTTGAAACGTATATTTTATTTTAATTTCATTTAATCTAATTTAATTATTACATTTTTTCTCATTTTTGTTTTATTAATTTCATCTTATCTTATTTTGCCTCATCTTATCTAATTGATTACACAACGTCCAACTTAGCCTTGTATCATTTTAGCCATCTCCTTTACTGCTTTTACTGCTATCATCATGTTATTTTAGGTGACGATGTCTAATATACAATTCCTGGTTATATGTGTTGCTTTACGGCCAAGCATTGCTACAAATGATGTGTCAATGAAACGTATGACGAACGTGCTGCAAAATGTGTGTCCAGGTGCCTTGGTGTGTCGTGGAGAACAGACGAGTGCTGCATCTAGTGCAGATTTAGACTATGACTTTATTTCATGCTGTAATGGTACATATACTAACAATTATATTATAAAGTTTTTACCATTTTCTTTTTCTGTTAAATGTCTATTATTTCACTTCATTTTTCAAATACATGTATATTATATCATTCAAAATATAAAAGAAATAAAATGTCCAGTTTTATCATTTCACTTATTATATGTCTCTCCGCTCGTTTCGCGGTCCCTATGCCCTCTCCCGATATGATTCGGTGCCTTCTGGGTGCCCTACTGTTGGGCTGGAGTGTGTCGGGGCTGCGTTCTGTCAATTTTGTCTTTGCCTTGTTAATCATTTTGTTCTCCATTTTTTCTATAAATACTTGCTAAAATAAAGGACTACCATTGTAAATTCTATGTATCACATCCTAATGATCATAAAATCATGAATTTAACTATTTTGTTTGTAGTGTCGGCATGTTCCTGTCAAGAAGACTGTTATGAGACTGGTACTTGTTGTTTTCCATCTAATCATAATACAAATCCAGACTGTAATACAAACAATATCAAAGAGTTTGAACAGAGTTGTCTGTTCCTTACAACTGAGACACCACCCAAGAACATGATAACTTACTATCAGAAATATAATATGATTACATCTGTTAAAGAGCCAAGTTATGCCGGAGAAAATGATTTGTCAGGGGTAGAATGTGGCAGTCAAAATGTAGCTCCCTGGGGAAGCCTATTCCCGGTCTTCTCTAAAAGGAAAAACAGGCTATACAAGAACATGGCTTGTGCAACTTTGGATGGTTCTTCGGATGCAATATACTTTGATGTGTACCTCATTTGTGACCAGTATGAGTCTCATCGACCAGATTTCAGTTATTTTATAGAGAACATTTGGACTTTAATGAATAGTAGAAATGAATGTCGAATATTGTTTAAGTACCCCGGCGATATAAAGGACCTAAAATGGCATCAATGTTTCAATGATCTCATCGACTCGTGCCAAGCTTCCTTTACTATTTTGGCGGCAGATGACTTTAATCATACGCATTATGACGTCGTTTCAGAATGTGACAGCGGGCGTCAGTCACGTGTCAAAGAAAAGAAAATGTATTCAAATGTTTTCTGTTATGTTTGTAAGAAGAGTTATTTTCGTCAAGACCTTACGTGCGCTATTAGTGAAATGACCAGGGCTCCTACAAACGGATATACAATCCTTATAGATACCGATTTTATTTCAAACTTCAATGCAAAAAGGAAAACATCGACAGCTTGTCAAGCCGAGCATGTATGTAAAATTAAATTATAGTTGTCAATGTCGTAAATATATAATGTTCGGGTCAACAAACACAGTTTTGCAAGTACATGTGTACATGAGCCGGATTTTTTAAATTATTAGTCAATAAAATAGGAAAAAATAAGAATCCCTAAAGAAAGCCCAAAACGGCAAAATTGAATTTGCTGCAGGCTCGGTTTGAATGAGCCTGTTCATACAGATCTTCCTTGTTTACCTTCTTTTTATGTTCTTTACGGTTACGGTCTGTACAAAGTTTAATAACAATATCTGATTCCTAACTATAGTTATCGACCGGAAACCATTGTTTTACCTTGATCCTAGGGGCCCAAAAAGCAAACCCAAGCAAGGTTTTCACATACACTTGCGATATACTAAGTTTGAAAAGATTATCTCATTCTTAGCTTTAATTATTGACCTGAACCATTTCTCTATTTTTAGTAACAGTGACCTTGGCCAGAACGTCACAGGGCTTTAAAGCAATTCCAAGCAAAGTCTCGACATAAGCTTGCTAAAGTCCAATTTTTATTACAATATCCCATAAAAACTATAGTTATTGACTGGAAATCATTTTCTGTTTTTTAGTATCAGAGACCTTGACCCAAGGGTACCAAAGGCAATCCCTAGCAATGTTTTTACATGAGCTTGCAACACAAGAAGTTTCTTGAAATATCCTATTCGTAACCCTACTTATAGACCACAAACCGTTTTTATATTTTAGTAACAAAAATGGCCTTGACCTTGACCCAAGGAAGCTAAAAGCAATCCCAAGCAAGTTGTGGACATAAAATTGGTATATACTTAGCTGAAAATAACAGAAATAAAATATTTTACGACTATATAAGTAAATCCTATAATTGATATTTTCCCGCGTATTACAGTCGTTGAAACCGAACGTAAATACTTAACATCAGTTGAATTACAGAAAATGAGACATGTTTAATTTATTTTCCCATGACTCTCAGCTGCATGTTTTATATGATGAATGCGAAAAAAAACTGAACACTACTATTTTATTATTATTTTCAGAATAACAAATGCCGACCAGTTATCTGTCCCTCCGGACAATTATACGATCATCTTGGTCAATGTATTTACCTTAGTCAAATGTGGTTCGTCCAAATGTATCGGATTGTAATAAAACTTACATCTAAATTTCCAATAAATGAAACAGAACTGAAGCTTATAAGACACAGTTTATTGGAGGCAGATTTTGTATTGAATTCCCCATGGCCAAAACAATGGTATATCAAAGAGGTCTACTCTCCGCTGTCGATCTTGGACCAGGAATATTTTTATTTACTCATTATCATTGAAAACGAACGTTTAAAAGTCCGACCGCATGTATTAAAGAAGACAATTGAGAAACGGATATATCAAGAGTGGACGTTAGAGCTTGCCAACAAATCATTTGCCTTCATGTCCGACTTTAATCCCTTCTATTTAACGTTTGATTATGAGGAAAACAATGAACTTTTCACCAATCAAACTCAGAAAACATTTTACTCACAATACAGAGAGGTCTACAATATTATATCACATTTACCGAAGTCCATCTTGTCTGTCACAAAGTTGTTTTTGTGTAACCAAATCGAGTTAACATCGAATGAATTTCTTCTTAATTCAATGATGAATATTCTGTTTAACAATAGAACAAACGAGTACCTGTTCGGAAACGATTTTCTGCTTTCTACTTCGACAAGCGGTATGGAAACTGCAAAAGTGTGCATCAAAGACTCTGGATTTAAAGAGTTGAATGACCAGTCTGTAAACTCGTCTGTTGGATTGCATGATGGTTTATTTGATGTATTAACCCTTTGTATGCTGGGACAACTGTATCGTCTGTAGAAATGTCGTCTGATTTTTTTATTATTTTTTTTTTCAATTTTCTCGAAATCACACAAAAATAATAGGTGACTGTGGTTGGCATATTACCTGACAAGGTGCTAAGGTATTAGGCGTCTGTTCTGGGTTATTCTGATCGTTCTTAAGATCAGCAGACATTTATTGGTGTCGTTGTTGTTGTTGTTGTTGTTGTTCGTCTTCTTTTGTTGTTGATTTTTAGTCCGTTTATAATTTGTAAAAAATTATACAATGATCGTTTCTTGAAAAACATATTTGAAGTTTCATCTAGGGAAACACGAAACGTGTTAAATGCCTGCGTTTGCATCCGGCTTTTGCTTTAATATTAGTATCTCACTCAGGACGGTGCCTTTCAATGACGTACACGTACCAAGGGAATGAGAGATTTACAAAGATGGTTTCTTTTACATATCTTCATGTGAAACAAAAGACCGTAAAACACATCAAGGCGTTCGGTACATAATTTGCACATAACTTGATAAAAAAATTTAGATTTATGAGTGTAAGCCATTTTATTCAGCAAATTACATTTTGTTCACTCAGACTAAAGTTTAGATCTACTTTTTTCTTTAATAATTATGTAACATTTTCTAAGGAGCTGATTTTAATTATCGATACATTGCTTTTTGATTGAAATGTCTAGTTTTACTGCTTTGCCAATCAAATCAACAGATATATGTAAACTTTATATTAGTACTTTATTTTTCACACAACTACTTGCAGTTATTATTATGCGAGAGCATTGGCTTACCGCTTCTATATATAGTAAGATGACTTAATTAACGTGTATTTGCTTAATATTTTACTTGGATAAAAAGTATTTAAAAGTGATGTTTATATTGTCAAACTTATTTCCTACGTTAATGTTGAAATTTCAAATATAAACAATTTCCTAACAGATCAGAAAGTTCCTGTGCATCTGGGATATTGTATGAATTGCATGAATTGTGTAAGCATGCAGGGTCTTTCAAATATTTCAAACATTTCCTCTTTAATAAACCTGTCTCTAAAAATAAGGAACGATTAAGTCACTTTTTGGTTAAATTATTATTCCGGCCTTTTTAACGTTTACGAGGATTGATAAAAAAAGTTCTCGGCCCGATGTACTTCCGGTAGTCAGAGAACCCAACTAATTGTCTTACTTTTCAATATAATCGCCCTCTACACTTTGCCCACCTGTGCTCAAACTAGTTTGACCCTTCAAAATAGAACTCTCAATTTTGGTCCTCAAAGAACTCATAGACCGCCTTCATGACACCTTCATTGCTTTCAAAACGTCTACCACGAAGCTTGGTTTTCAGTTTCGGAAACAGGTAGAAGTCAGAGGTGGTTAAGTCCGGAGAATTTCGGGGATGGGGAAGAATTTCAAAGCCGCAATCAGTTGCAGCAGCCATCGCAACTTGGGATGTGTGAGCTGGCGCATTGTCGTGCAGCAGCAGAGCGCCTTGAGTCAGTTTGCCACTCCTTTTACGCGCGATTTCTTAACGCAGACGTCTTAGTTCATCTGCATAGTACGTACCGTTTATGGTACGACCTTGCTCAAGATAGTCAATCATGATTATCTCCTGACTATCCTTAAAAAATTGAAGCCATCATCTTCCCTGCTGATGGCACCCTTTTAAATTTCTTCGAGTGGGTGAGCCAGGATGTTTGAACCACTGCATGCTCTATTTTTTTTATTCTGGATCGAAGTGATGGACCCATGTTTTATACTGAGTTACGATCTGGTAGATAAAAATCAGGTTCATCCTCGTAGCGAGACAAAAATATCTTGAAATTCAGCAGCCCATTTTTTCACAGTGCTATAGGAAGAGGGCTCCTTCCCAAGTGTATCCATGAAATCTTCATGGATTTCCTTGGGGGACATCACTTTCTAACAGATGTACTTAATGACGGCTCTGATTTCAACTTGCTTCATTTGGTCTAAATGAAACACCCCTCTACTGATCAAAATGTGTTTTATGTTACTAAATCTGTGTAAAACCGCGTGTATTAAACTCGGTCAGTAATCTTCAGTAAGGTATCGGTATCGTGTGTAAATGTCAGTGTAGTGGCTAGAAGTATATCGGGCCGAGAACTTTTTGATCATACCTCGTACTTTGGTTAATAAATTTAAGAGAATTATATAAATAATAACTTTCAGCACTCGTGAAATATACCTTTTGGTGAAGTATATTCCGATCGTATACTGAACTAAACAATTATTTTTATAGACGTTAAAATATGATTTATTTTTTCAAAACAGCTTGTATTAAATTTTAATGATGTATATGATAAGTATATGTGCTGGGATTGACAAATATAGGATAGATTTTATTTGGATTGTATGGCATTTGAAGCTCCACACCCAAAGTGTCTGTGAAAAATATATGGTCACCCATTGATATTTATTTATTTATTTATTTATTTATTTTTATTTATTTATTTATTTATTTATTTATTTATTTATTTATTTATTTATTTATTTATTTATTATCCATCATGTGAACATTTTTCCGCAAAAAGAAACTCTTTCCGTTGACTAAGGCGATTTCACTTTTTAAAAAACTGTACGGAAACAGTCGGAATCTTACGGTTCCACAAATTAGCTTTTTCATTGGATATTCTACTATTCGGCAATTTCCGTTGGCATTGACGTTTCCTGGATCCAATTGTTTACATCGAGAAATTTCCACTAAAGTATAAAACGCAATTCCGTCTTATTTAAGAGTAAACGTAACATATTTAAGTTTGCAGAAGTTTTGCATCAGGTTGTCTAAAATGTTTGGCAGGTCAATGTTTCGTGACATGGACCAAGATCCATTCTTTGCGTAAGTGTAAATTATTCATTTTTGTCAGATCTGATTTCGTTAACTTTCTGTTTCTAAAGCCATAAATAAGGACTTAATGTGGGTCTCTTGATTTTGTGAATCTAACATGTGTTAGATAATACTTAAAGCTGCTTTCCCACACCAAACGGGTCTACAAACATATTTGTTTACATTATCATCTGTTTACATTTATTCAATATGCATAGAAATAAAATGTGCAGTTCCCATGATAAAAACTGTGACATACAGTACAGTTTACACTATCTTTTACTTGACAAAGATTTAAACGCCTCTATTATCACACCTGTTAACATGCAGCGAGTAGGACAGCTTGATGCAGGTAGAATTCTATGGTACAAATTGTACATGTAAGTTTTTTATCCTTGCTGCACAATGAATCATATTGTCAATCACAGGAACTTGAAATTCTATCACTATTAACGATGATATGCAAAATATACTCCATATATACTATAATTTATAGTATATTGGGGCTATATTTGGATATTATCATTAATATTGGTTATTTGATAGAATTTCAAGTTCCTGTGTTGTCAATATGATTCATTGTGCAGCAAGGATAAAAAACTTACATGTACAAGCGCAAAATACAGTAACTCAGTTTCTATGATATCATGGGTTCTATGATACGTTTTCTGTAACTGCATGTGAAAGCAGAGGTTGAAGTTTGTCTACACAGGGATTTTTTAGGCTTATTTTATAGCTGATATTCGGTCATATTCCCAATTGAAAATAGTATTATCAGACAGTCACTATATTATTTTCCTAGCTTAAGGTCTTCAGCGTACCCTTTTATATACTATGACATGACATGAACGCTGAAGACATGACGTGAACGCTGAAGACAGACCCGAGGGAAAGTCCACCAATAATTGTGCCAGGAATCTGACACACTCGTATTCACTAATCGAACATGCCATGAAGTATTATATTGGGTATAGTGAAGCATACCTTGATAAACCTATATACATTGTATAATCTGTTGATAAGCCAAGAATTGACAAATAAAAATCTAAGTACGAACATAAACTACCTAATAGTTTCCGGCAGGTAAAAAATTCAGCATTTAGCCACCATATTGCCAAAATGTTTGACCATATGATTACGAGATTGACCATCACGAACCCATGTGCTTCCATCATTTTTATAAATAACTTATTTTAAAGATGTTGAAAAAGGTGATTACTGACTTTTCTATTCAGTATAATCATAATTAAGTACTTAAAAATTAATGAAAATAAATAAAAACATTATCTTGAATTATAAATATAGAAATCATGTCAACAAAGATGTTCTAAATATAGTACAAGACTCTACTCTAATCGGTTCCCGCGAATGACGTCATACGAGGTCTCGCGAAGCACCCAAATATCATGGCCGACTGTAGTCGGCGTAATTGATGTTTTACAGTTAAATAGGCAATTTTAATGACGGTATTAATATTTTGATACTTTAAATGGTATAGAACGATCTTAAAATAATTGTTTTATTGCAAAATGCACAAGAATTGATTGGGACAAGGGTATTTGCAAGTGAAAAATAAGGTTAAATCAACTTATGTTATTCTGGTTAAGTTTCGTAACGGGTCTAATCCAAAACTTTAATGCTGCATCAGATGAAAAACAAAAATATTAAAAAGTGGCTTATAAAGTTTTGGAAGAACTATTATTTTCCCAATCCACAGAGAGAAAAAAATCCCAATTGAAAATTACAAAATAAAAATATTGAATAACAAATTTTAAAATCTTTGAAAATGGGGGCTTCTTCACTGTTAGGGTGCTTAAATGTTTGAAGATGCTATCATAGACAGTGATTCTTTGCATTCAATGCAAAATTGAAACATTTTTCCGATCGTTTAACCAATCATCGCTCAGAAATTCCCAATTCCATGGGTATGGGTCATGTTCCCAAAATCCTAGAAAAAAACCCTGTTTACATGTCAGTGTTAGTTCTATAATGCTTTTAATGAATAGATTTGAGCCGTGTCATGACAAAACCAACATAATGGGTTTGCGACCAGCATAGATCCAGACCATCCTGTGCATCTGCGCAGTCTAATCAGGATCCATGCTGTTCGCTTACAAACCCTATAACAAATAGAGAAACCGATAGCGAACAGCATGGATCTGGTCAGACTGCGAGGATGCGCAGGCTGGTCTGGATCCATGCTGGTCGCAAACCCATTATGTTGGTTTTGTCGTGACACAGCTCATTTTATTATTAATGATTTTTCTAGAGGGTTCAATGACCATATGAGACAGGCAGATGGATTGTTCCGTGACCCGTTTCGTGGAATGGGGATGGGCATGTTGGAAGATGGACGGGGACAAGACAGAGGGAACCGAGCCAGGGGTGACAGGGAACGTGGAAATGAAGTTGCCCCTTTTGGAGAATTTGGCATGGGGTTTGGAAACATGTTTGGAAATATGGACAAAATGATGAGTGACATGAATAGGGCATTTGTAAGTTACATGTATTTTATTTAAAGGCACATTATGCTTCAGAAAAAATATATTTTTACTCCTTTAGAAATGGCTAACATGAACATTATGAATTTTAAATGATGGTTTTAGAGAAATGTTAGATGCTTGTTAGTACCTAAAAAAAATTGCTTGTTACCCAAAAAAAATGTGAAATCATTTGTCTTAACAGTAGCATAGTAGTAATTTGACCTCCATACAAAATACAAATTCACTATAACTGTACTTACTGCCAAAAAGCAACAAATGAAAAAAAAGCATTTCTGAAGTATAGTGGGCCTTTAATTATTTGCAGTAATGTTCATAGAAATACACAGTTTGATACAAATTAGCCGCGTCATGACAAAACCAACATAGTGGGTGTGCGACCAGCATGGATCCATACCAGCCTGCGCATCCGCGCAGTCTGATCAGGATCCATGCTGTTGCTATCAGTTTCTCTACTTGTAATAGAGTTGGTAAGCGAACAGCATGGATCCTGATCAGACTGCGCGGATGCGCAGGCTGGTCTGGATCCATGCTGGTCGCAAACCCATTATGTTGGTTTTGTTATGACGCGGCTCAAATTATGTTCCTTTCAATTATGACTTTTTTTTACATGATTACCAGTTAAAAAATGTATAATAGATATTAAGACAATATGCAACAAGTCAACTTCTTCCATAACCAAACCATAAATGTACTAATTTTGAGCTTCTTATCTTATGAAAACATACTTGCAAATAAAATTTATATGAAAGTTTTCAGCAGAGACCAATCTATTATTTAAGAAATAATATATCCCAAACAGTGATTTTATTGCTAAATAAAATCACTGTTTGGAGTTCGGATGTGAGAAATTATATCCTTTGGGCTACGCCCTCGTGATATAATGATGGGCGTCCGAACAACAATAAGTTATTTTATCCAGCAATAAAATCACTGATTTGGATATATTATATCAATTCTTTCATTAAAATCATTATATCAACAAATTAAATGCTGCCGTTCCTGGTATCAAGCTAAATTGCGCCTGATCTGTTTCAGTACTTATTTTCAGCATGTCTGATTTTTAATGGTTATGTCATTATGGTGAATGGTGACGTCACATGTCTAAATATAGAATGTCAGCAGTGGTTTTATTGCATAATAACACACACTTTTGGTCCTTCTATGTTCAATAGGGAAAATTGCGTGTTGTGTTACAATATGTACTAGTAATATCTGTAAAGGCTTTAGTCTTATCACACCGAAATTGACCTTGACCTTCAGTTTTCTTTCATCTTAGAATGTAATTTACCATGAATGTAATTTAAATTGAATTGTTTCAGGCACATGCCAGTGAGAGTGGAAATGGTCAGTCATTCCAACAGTCATCATTCATGTCGTACCAGAAGTCCGGAGAGGGTCCTCCGAAGGTTTACCAAGCTTCTACAGCAACCAGATCTGGCCCTGGAGGGGTAATGTATCTTTTTATTCTAATCTTGATCAATAGCTATTGACAAAACATGTGAGATATTTCTGACTGTCACCTAATTCATGTTGAATTTGATGTATTCTTAGACAAAAGAACACTTGTGACAAAATTGAATAATTGACTTTTGAATGACCTTGACAATGACAAAACTGAATAATTGACTTTTGAATGACCTTGACATTCAAGGTCATATTAAAATAAGCTTAAATTGTCATTTTTTCCTTAGTAATTATTATTAATTATGATAGTGAGATTTGATTCATACCAGCACAAAGATTAATAGAATCTATCATTGGGTTAGATAGAGGATAGGGAAATCCCAACCCGAGGGTGATCGGTTCCATCGGGAACGAGCCTTGGCGAGTTCCCGATGGAACCGATTGTCCGAGGGTTGGGATTTCCCTATCCTCTATCTAACCCAATGGTTGATTATTTTTCTCACTCACCTGAACACACAAATATCAGTGAATCTACTTGCTACGCCCATTGCAACGTACCTAGTTTTGAAAAGGGGGCGGGGCTTAGGCGCCTGACTTTCTATGATTAAAAAGCATTATGTACGTCCGCAAAAAATTCTTCTGACCAAGTTTATGTGTGAAAAATTTAATGAAAATAAATTCATATGAGACCCCTCATGAAAAAGCAAGGTTATCATGATGAAACACATCGATATTAAAAACGGAAAGTGCCATAATATAAGTGTTTATAAGGAATTCAATCCATACTTCAATGGTTGACAAAAAAGCGTTTACCGTTTGCAAAGATTTTTCTACTTTTTCGGTTATTTTGGCCGAATATTCAATTAAAATTTATCAAAATGAGATTCGTCATCAAAAAGCATCGTTATCATAACAAAAAACATGAATGTTTTTCAGACAAAGTGTCATAATATCCGATTTTACGAAGAACGTTTCGATATTTTAAAGTGTGCTATTTTTAGTAACAGATCGTTATTGGAAAGGGCGGATCTAGGTAGAGTAGGACTCATGGCAGTGTGAAAGTTAATATCAATCTATTTTGATTCCGTAGACAATTTAATAGATTAGCTTACAAATTTTTAATACATTTTGACCTTTTGACGTTTAATTTTTGTTAAAATAGGAGTGAATCGCGTATTATTTAGAACTGCTGCACGTTGAGTGTGAGATAAGCCCATGTGAGATTAATAGAATCTATCATTGGGTTAGATAGAGGATAGGGAAATCCCAACCCGAGGGTGATCGGTTCCATCGGGAACGAGCCTTGGCGAGTTCCCGATGGAACCGATTGCCCGAGGGTTGGGATTTCCCTATCCTCTATCTAACCCAATGGTTGATTATTTTTCTCACTCACCTGAACACACAAATATCAGTGAATCTACTTGCTACGCCCATTACAACGTACCTAGTTTTGAAAAGGGGGCGGGGCTTAGGCGCCTGACTTTCTATGATTAAAAAGCATTATGTACGTCCGCAAAAAATTCTTCTGACCAAGTTTATGTGTGAAAAATTTAATGAAAATAAATTCATATGAGACCCCTCATGAAAGAGCAAGGTTATCATGATGAAACACATCGATATTAAAAACGGAAAGTGCCATAATATAAGTGTTTATAAGGAATTCAGTCCATACTTCAATGGTTGACAAAAAAGCGTTTACCGTTTGCAAAGATTTTTCTACTTTTTCGGTTATTTTGGCCGAATATTCAATTAAAATATATCAAAATGAGATTCCTCATCAAAAAGCATCGTTATCATAACAAAAAACATGAATGTTTTTCAGGCAAAGTGTCATAATATCCGATTTTACGAAGAACGTTTCGATATTTTAAAGTGTGCTATTTTTAGTAACAGATCGTTATTGGAAAGGGCGGATCTAGGTAGAGTAGGACTCATTGCAGTGTGAAAGTTAATATCAATCTATTTTGATTCCGTAGACAATTTAATATATTAGCTTACAAATTTTTAATACATTTTGACCTTTTGACGTTTAATTTTTGTTAAAATAGGAGTGAATCGCGTATTTTTTAGAACTGCTGCACGTTGAGTGTGAGATAAGCCCATGTGAGATAAGATTTTCCAACACCGCTATTTTTAGTAACATTTAAGGATTTTTCTATCTGGTTAGTGAGAAAAGATTTTCCAACACCGCTATTTTTAGTAACATTTAAGGATTTTTCTATCTGGTTAGTGAGAATACTTAGGACAACACCTACATGTTGAATAATTCAAGTATGGCCTTGATTTGTAAATGACTGACTGCCATTACAAGCTTCAAAATTTATTTAAAAATTAAAAAAGTTCATTATTGTCTTCCACAATGGCATAGCTAAAAGCTGAAATATTTTGTCTTGTAGAGGACTTTTGTATTGCTTTTCAATACTTTGATAATTGCCTGTTTTACTAGTTATAAGATTTAAGACAGGTTATATGGCCCGATTTAATGTTAATTGGTTGTTTCCATAGCTGCTTGGGTTATATTGCAAATCGTAAATGGTCATATAACTTTTCAATAATCTTTATAACCACATTATACTTTATTTTTGGAAGTAATGAAAATACATCATAAATTGTCAGCAGTATATATAAATTTTATGAAATAATTAATAATTATGACAATTATCACATGAAAAGTGATATAACAGGAGTATTTAAAAAAAGCAAGCATTATATAGTTAGTGTTTCAAAATGTCCAGCAAAAATTCCTATATTGTATATAATTCTTAGGTTTTGACTTGAAAGAATCCAATTAAACTTTTGCTTTTTCTTTCACCAAAAACAGCCTTATATTATAAAGAAAGCAGCTTTAAATGTGAAAGATTTTTTCAAAATGATAGCAAAATGTAAATAAAATAATAAATTACTGCCAGTTTACTGAATGCCCAAAAGCAGAAGGTGGTTCAATGGTGTGGGCAGTAAGTACTATTCCAGAAACTGTAACACAACACCAAAAATACAAAATATTTTTGAGAAATAAAAAGACAAACAATACTGGAAATAGTATTTATTTGGGGGTTTTATAAGCCTCTAATGTTTGCATTCCATTTACAGGTACGGGAAACAAAGAAAGCATTAAGAGATTCCGAGCGAGAACTGGAAAAAATGTCCATAGGTCATCACATACGTGACAAAGGTCATGAAATTGAGAAACATCGTAACACACGATCGGGACAAATTGACGAAATGCAAAATTATATCAACATTGATGAAAGTATGTCTACTATTTGATATTTGATAGTATTACCTTTTCAACTTTTATTTTAGAGCATGTAAGATGCTTGTTACATGGAGAAAGAAGCACTAAAATCTATATGTAATATTATTTGTCATAAAAAATGAGAAACTTTTTGGTCACTATAAACAAAAATATAAAGCTTTTTAAAAATGAAATTTAAAACATTTTTCATTGCATAATGGGCCTTTAAGTTACTTGTGTGTAGTAAACTTTAAAAAATGCTAGACTGAGCTATAATCTTGTCATTTGCTATTATATTATAGAGGACGTTGAACATTTTGATAGAGAATGGCAGGAAAAGACAAGAACAGCTTTTAAGGGGCCAGACTATGGTGAACGAGGCCGTAGAAGGGACGACTACCTTGATAGGCCAGCAGGACGCAGAGGTGGACGAGAGCTTAGGGACCGACCCAGACGCGAGGACCGTGAGCGTGGAAAACAGCTGGCTCTACCTGAACCAGAACCTCGTTCCTCCAACCGGTCCGAACACTGGGGAAGAACAGCAGAGGCCCGCGGAAGAGATAGAAGTTAAAGGTAAGTTATTTTTATGTCAGAAGGTGACTTAAAGGCACATTTTTCAGTCTTTAGAAAGAGTTACGTCGAGTTTTATAAAGTTAAAATAAGGGTTTAAGAGAATGTTAAATGCATTTCACCTGAAGGAATAGCACTGAAAGGGAAATTATTTGTCATAGGAGTAGCAAAATGTAAACAAAGTAGTATTTTGACTTTCATACAAAATACTATATGAATAAAAAAGTAATACTTGCCAAAGAGCAATTTAAGTATTTTTTTGTTGTTGTTGAAACATTTTAATGGAAAGATCATTAATATACTTGTACTGTCAGATTATGTCCTATTTAATGAATTATCTTAATATTAGAGCTTTATAGTTGAACTCCTTCATTTTTTGATAAAAATTGTCAAGTTCTGACCTGAAATTATGAAAGCAGTTCATGAAATAATTATTGTCCAGAATATGTTTTGTCCGAAATAGTGCAAATTTTAGCAGTATTAAGTGTACAGATTTTTATGTCAAGTTTATCAAATTTGCTATCTCAAAACAGTTTTGAGTAAGCAAATTTAAGTGTAAATGTAATAAAAATCTTACTGTCTGAAGCATTATTGTTTATGTTGTTTTTTTTTACAGAATCAAAGACAAAGACAAAATTTACCCTGCAGCAGCAATGAACTTTGTTACATATTTTATGATTGGAAATATCAATGTTGATTCTTGGACATGGAACAAATTCATTCTTTATGGATCCAGAAGAAATATTTGCCATTTGTGATATGTACATAGTATATTTGTTATCTTTTTTTTAGTTGTTACACTTGAAAGATATATTTTGGAAGTACATGCATGTTTATGACTAATACAGTTTTAAAAGAAACATGTTTTTGATGCCTATATTTTGTTTACTTTATATTGTTAGTACACTTTCTGTCTTTAATGCTTTCTGCCGTCCTCTTTTAATTATAAACTTTAAAAAGTTTCTGTTTTTATACTTTAGAATTTGCTGTATAACAGTATTCTTTTGTGGAAAAGTTTGTTTGCATAATATGACGGTGATTTATTCGTTATATGAAAGAAAATCCAAAGAAGCATAATTTCCATTCCATTTCCAGCAGAATTGAAATTTAGAATTTTATGAGTTAGAAATGAATGAAAAGGTTAATTGTTTATTTGTTTTATTGCATGGAGTTTCATATATTTATAGTTAGGGACCATATTTGACAGATACATTTTAGTCACTTCTAACAAGACCAGCATTGTAATTTTATAAAGAATTCAACAGCTAGGTTTCTTGGTTTGCAGTGTTTTAACCATTTATTTATAGTGTTAACATAATGATAATAGTGTATGTATTCATGTAGTTAAAGGAACTCCACTGAGGTCCAAAAGCCTAAAATTAGTTTGAATTTCTTACATAGATTAGCTTGAATACTTAAACAAATTAGATCATATTTTGTGCTATTCTTAGTCCAAAGTGATTGAAGAGTGTTGCAACAATATTGAATTCATTTTTTTTTTCATTTTTCACAGTAAATATATATTTGGAGAGCGAATGATCTGAAATTTTGCACACAAGTTATTGGTCTTGACTAACAGTAATCCATTAATCTTGAAAAATTGTTTTTAGTCCAGTCATTTAAAAAACTCAGTTGAGTTCCTTTAATGGGTGCTTTTATTTTACCTTAGTGATCATATGGGATAGTGTAATTAACGTGACCAGTAATTGGAAATTAGTGATTTGTAGGAAATTCCAGAAAACTGAGAAAAGGACATACAAAAAAATTATATATAGTTTGTGCCATTAATTTATTTATTCAGTAGCAAATCTAGGAGGTGAATGGAAACATTTATATTTGATATAAAAATTGTATTACTCGCCACAGATTATTTGATTTGTGATAATTTGGCTATTTTATAATTTGATGATGTTAAAGTTTGTTTTTCATTTTGAATGAACACAATAAAACATTCCATCTTATTATATATGCATGAGTGTTGTTCAATTATTTACATTCTTATGTGTCTTATTAAGTGGACCTTTTCCCTTAAACTTCTACATTCTTAAATGGATTAGCATATCTTCCATTTTTGGAACTGTCCAATAAAGCCTGGTCAGCTAGCTGAGATATGCTCTGGCACCGTACGTTTGCTCGATAGGTAGAGCGTTGGATTGTGAATCATTCTGGTTCGATTCCCGGAGGGTGCATGTCACTTTCATTGTGATTCGCACTGTACCTCTGCTCTGGCATGTACTGAAGTTATCTGTTACATGCAAAGTGATGGCAACTAGTACTGATAAACTGCTTGACAGCCTGCCCAGGAACGATGCGTCGGTTTAACTCAATATGGCCTACTGCCGTGATCCACCACAGATGAGCTCCGTACTGGTGGCAACGTCTCACGTCACTTGCGGTTAAAGCAGTGGAAATGTTCGATTTGCCACACGTCTCCTTCCCAACGGAAGGCTCGTTATAGAATACATGTACAAGAAGCTTAAACACAGGTGTCCGTTCGTATTTGAAATAACGCCTTGTATTTTCCTCCACCAGTAAAGCTGAGAAAACCCGTATGGCCATTTAATATGAAGTTCGTGTAATTTAGAAATCGACCAAAAATAAAATTTTTTAATGGAACCCAACTTGTTTTGTGATCATATGAAATTCATGTGAAAATACATGTAACATTTAACATTACAAGGATAATATCCACTTAGATGATAATTTTGAGATTGGATAAATATTTGCATAGTGTGTAAAAGCACAAGTCGTAATGAGAAATAACAGTATAAAGAAATTTCTAAAGATTTCATTATTGTACATGTATGTTATTTAAAGATAAATATATTTACATGTACATTAAATATATGAATACATTGTATTGATTTAATTGATGACATTCCTTAAAACGCTGCTAAAAAGTAGTTATATAGAGTAATTCCCTAAGAAAAAAAATAAAGAAAAAAGTGGGTATGAAAGAAACAAGTTGCCTAGGTTGATGAGCACTCCGGAACTAAAAATTCTATCAATATTTACGATAATATCCAAAATATACCCCATATAGAGTATAAAAAGGAGGTATTTTTTGGATATTATCACTAATAGTGGTTATTTTAAAGAATTTCAAGCTCCTGTGATGAGTACAACCGTTGTACTACATGTACCGATAGGCGTACATATGTATATATATATATATATATATATATATATATATATATATATATATTTCATTTTAATCGGGTGCCGATAGTATTTTTGTTTTTAAGAATCAACGGGAGATAATTTTATGATTATTTGACCATTATTGGCAAGCGCTTGTGCTTGCACTTTAATATAATTAAAAAATAGCAACAAGCAGCCTTGCCAAATTACAGTGACCAAAGATTTCAAAGTTTTTAGCCCAAATGTAAATATAACATTTGTCGGAAAGTTGCGAAAAAGACCGAACTTTCCCGATGATATTATTGATATGTTTTACACTTTTAATGAAAACTGCCAGCTATTGCAAGTTTCCTTTCCTATTTTTTTCTCCATTTCCTCTTTAATGGCCATTCAGCTAGATTAATTTTCTGTGACATTCAACGAAGTTCATTCATACAGACAAACCTGTTTGTATAGGCCTTCTTTACTATTATTATCCAATCCGTCTAGTTAGCTCAGGTGACAGGGTATTTTGATCTACGGACATCGTATTTGTTTGTGCGTGCTGCACTTGTTTTTTGTGAGTACTGCACATTTTGTTTGTGAGTACTGCACTTGCTTTTCGTGACGATTTGATTTACTACACTGTGTTTCCCAGAAACTGTTTAGAATTATCCCGGTATCTATACGGAGAAAATGTCATCTTTTTGCGGACTGGTATAAAATTTAGAAAAAAAATGGTTTTACTTAATCAGTACGCTGCTGTAATATTTGTGTTAAAGGCACATAATGTTTCAGAAATGATTTTTTAACTACAGCAAACGTGAACATATGTATAGAACCACGGCTTTAATGGTGATAAAACGTATACATAAAAGAAAAGTGAGAAATAAAAATACTAGAAGTTTAGGGGACTTACGGATCCGGAGAAAGGGTAATCCCTCGGAAGCATTAATCGTAACAAAAATTACATGAAAATTGCAGACTTTTGACTGAGTCTTTACATAAGGGATAATGAAAAAGTGCAACATCCCTGAGGCCCCGCAGCACCGGCTTGAGCGGTACTCAATTTTCAACTCTCAAAAGTGCTGGAATCAATTATAATTCGCCTTTAAACGGATACTAAACCCATAGAAAATCAAATTATAACTCTGAACATATAATATTACTCAGTTATACTAGAATGTATCAGTAATACAGATGAATATGTCAACATCTCGTCCAGTATGGTTTATCCAGCGCTTTACTCGTCCAATATAATCCCGTATTGTACTGTTCAATGTTAAATATGCTATAATAATAAGATTCATGGATTAGTATTGTGACAAATTGCCTTAATGTTTTACATAACAGACTTTCCTATGTGGTCTTTCTATGGAGGTGGCCTTCTTACACAGATATTACTGTAGAGTCGCAATAATCGATGTGAAAAGTCTTAAGTGTTATTTATATCACAGGAAATGTCATAAATATGAGAATAAATAAGATAATTCGGGACCAGGTGAATATAATACTTCTATTTTATATTAAAACCTGTCAAATATTATATGACCATGCAATTAGATGATTGTGAAATAAAAGTACGGAAGAACGGGTGAAACGAGAAACCCTTTTGTAATCAATCTTAAAACTTAATTACAATTTAAAGAAGTTTATGGACAAAATCTCAGAAGATCATAATAAAGTATACATGTACATGACATCAGTGAGTTTCTATTTGAAAGAACTTGGTGGCATCGATGTAACTTTACATTTTTATTGGTATATACATTTGTGTTTTGATTATGTGTTGCTATTGTATAAGTTTAAAAGCGTTTGTCGATGCAAGGATTACACGAAATCACTGTACCCTGTCTTGCGAGCCTATATAGTTTAACTTGGACCTTTCTTGAGATAACAGGAAGTATACTTGTTAATATACTGTGACACTTGTAGTTTGTATACACCTTGACAACCAAACAATTATTGTCTATGGAAAAAAATATATGAGCCGCATCACGACAAAACCAACATAATGCGTTTGCGACCAGCATTGATCCAGACCAGCCTGCGCATCCGCGCAGTCTGATCAGGATCCATGCTGTTCGCTGTCAGTTTCTCCACTTGTAATAGAGTTGGTAAGCGAACAGCATGGATCCTGATCAGACTGCGCAGGCTGGTCTGGATCCATGCTGGTCGCAAACCCATTATGTTGGTTTTGTCATGGTGCGGCTCATATATATGTGATAGTGTAAAAAACGGTTGCACACCTAAATACGAGTAAATATATTTCCCCATGAAACAATTTAAAAAGAGGAAAATATTCCATGGAGGGTGCAAGGGGGTGGAGTGTCCGCCGGGATGGGATGACAATTGTTCACTGAATGTCTTTCCTCATTATTGGCGACATAAGGTCCCTTTTGGATTATTCTGAATAACTATATTATTTTATGTAGATAGTAGTTTAATGCAGTCAAAAAAACTATATTAGAATTCTTTGTAAACTAGACAATTGGTTTAATAAGAAGAACAGATTTAGGTTTCATCTATCTGACGGCGTAACGTTTTAAACTATGAATAAGTATGAATACTCAAAGCATTTCATTATTATCTATATAAGGGAGTAAAAGGTATCATATGGAATAAGTATGGGTTGAGTGAGTAAACTGAAAAATAGTTACATGAAAATAATAACAACTCACTGTTTACCGCGCAAAAAATAAAACTTAAGATAAACAACTGCTGCTGCTGTTTTCATCATTATCTTAATATGTAATTTTACATTTAGTTTAAGACCTATAAAGCCCCAAAATAATAATTATTTTCATTCCTCAAAAACTTCTTTTTTTCTTCTTCTTCATGTGTGCGTTACAATTTCTGGAAAAAATACTCACTTGGTCGTAAAGCTGAATATATTAGTTTCTTTTGTGTGTGATTTTTTATTCTATTTTATTTATTTTATTTTATTTATTTATTTATTTATTTATTTATTTTTTATTTATTTTTAGTTTGTCATTTCTACAGTTAAAAGAATTAAGTATCTTATATGGAACTAAAATACTAATTTGTTACCGTTTATAATAATATGATATGCGAACGAAAGTACAAATCATAATGAAAACAATGTTTACTGAACTAATTGATCAATAGCTAAGAAAACAGTAACGTGACTATGTATTTTACATCATTATTCATTTCTCCTGTCAATGAAGTGTTCGCCTGAAGTCCAGTTCTGTTTACAAAACTCTAGGATATGTAAATTAGGCATGAACATTTGAAATACTGTCTGTTCAATTTACCCGATTGCCTTGTGCATTATATATAGACCAGCACAGAACTTGATTTACACTGTATGCATTATTTTTTTTTAAATAATTGTTCATTTGTATGCATAAGGAGATCTAATATAATGAAATATAAATATTGAAAAGTATATCAAACTGGAGCGTCCTTGGCCGAGTGGTTAAGTGTATTAACTTCGAAACCACTTGCGCCACACCGCTGTATGTTCGAATCTAGCCAGAGGCTTCGGATTCTTTCATGACAGAAAGGAATCCCGGCAGCTTTTGGAACTTTGGTGGTTATAACAAGTTATCTGATCGTGGCTGAAATACTACATGGACGGGCATCACCAGTAAAACTTGAAAGTTGCCATTTGACCTTTAAAGGCCCATTATGGCCCAGAATATCTTTATCTTTATTTCTCAGAAGCATTTATCTTTGATGTACTTTTATAGTTTCCCAAAAGTTACTCATTTGTCAGTTACCCGAACCATCTTTTTCTGTTACATTTTGGTATTTAATACAGTTATAGTGATTTAGTATTCTGTATGGAATTCCAAATACTACTTTGTTTTCATGCTATTTTTATGACAAATTATTCCACATCTAAGGCTACTTTTAACATACCCTAAATGCATTATTTAAACGTTTTGAAATTAATGTTTGCTCTTTCTATAGAAGTAAGCATTTATTTGTTTCTAAGACATACTGTGTCTTTATAATGTGTTGGTGCGGCGTAAAGATATCGAAACTATTTAAAGATCTCAAATGATCTAAAACAAAAGCAATATATATCAGTAAAATAAATTTCAGATGAAGCCGATTTTTAAAAAAGAGAGATGAAAATATTTTAAAACATGCATTTATGTAAACGTTTATACTGATCAAATATACCATATTTGTCTGTGTTGTATGAAAGATTTCATAAAACAGTTAAAATGCCAATGGTGTTCCTGTATTTAATCAACCATCCGACATATCTTGAGCCAAAAATGAATTTGAACATAATTTATTTTTTAGATTATAAAGGGTTTAACTTAAAATTATCTATAGGCCTAGCCACTTGTTCAAATAGCCCTAAAAGTTTTTTTTTAATTTTCATTCCATTCATTTTTATATTATTGTGATTTTTAAATACATTTTTGTATAACTTTAGTTAGTTGTTCGGATGCAAAAAAGTTGGTAATATCTTTAGGTAATATGAAAAACTGGAAAAGTTTATCTGTGCGTTAAAATAAAGAATTAATGAATGCGGTCAATGGGGTACATATTTATATTTATCTAATTTGTAAATTCTTATACTAATTGCATTTCTACAAAAGGTGTCAAATATCCGTATATATCAATGTCAATGGTTGTTTTAAAAATACATATGTTAAGATATTCAAATATTCGTGGACATAGTGAAGGGTATTTCTAATTAAGTAGTTAAAAAGCAATAATTATAGCTGAGAGCTGTCGATGTATATACAGTGCAAACCTTTTATCTTCTATCAAAGCCATCATGATCATGACCAATTATTCATAAAATGTAACAACTTTGTCAAAATAATGATCACATATGCGCTTCAATGTCATAAAGTCATGTAATGCGCAGACGTGATTAAAAATGGATAGGTATAAAACGTTGCTGACACGCGTTTGTTTGTTAATCGTTGTCATCTCAGTAAAACGTTTGTCGCCAGCAGTAACTGGACTTAAGATAGCTAAAATGAACGCTAAACTTGTGTGTCTTGGACTGCTCCTTCTCGGATCTTGCTTGGTTGCATCAATGCAGATTGGCAGACGTGGAAGCAGAAGAGTTCGTAAGTAAAAACTACATGTTATATTTGTAATATTTGTAAAAATTTAAATAGTTATAAATTTTGCCAAAAACTGTTATGTTCATACTCATGTTGTTTTGCACTATTTTTCCATTATACCCAGAAATCAATATTTTTTTAGGAAGGTCAGATATGTGTTTAATTATATTTTGATAATAAATGTAGCATTGAATGTCTGTAATGTATTGTAAAGGTAGCAAACTGTAAACAAAGTAGTAATTTGAGTGCAAAAGAAGTGAAAAATAATTATTCTATATGGTAAATCAGTATTTTTTTTTGGAAAACCATAATAAGATACAAAAATAAAAAGGTTTAGAGGAAAAAAATCGGGGCTTGACGGGGCTTTATGTGAGAGAAAAATATTTACAATCTTCACTGGCTGAGGCAGGATATATTTGTATCATATGTACTTCGTGTACCAGTTACAATACTATCATGATCATTTCAATAATGTTTTTTTAGTGGAAATAATATTGCCACAACAAAATCAAAAGCCTTAACTACTCAGGTCTCAATCACTTTTGAAAGATAATCGATATAATTTTTAATCCTTTTTGTAAAAGAATGCAAGGAAGCAAAAAATAAAAAAAAAAAACCCATACAGCAACAATAGACTCAAATTGCTCTTATTGTGTTTTATTAACGAATTCAAAAGCTATTTGGAAGATAATTTATGTTACACAATTTCAATTCTAAATAATTAGAAATATAACATTTAGTAGCACACATTTGCTTAATAAGTTGAAACGAGTATTTCAAATTTAGAGGCAGTAGACAAAACGTAGTGAATCTCTTGTTACAAAGAGGTTATTAGGCTCCGTTGTTACAAAATGGCGGTAATTGGGCTCCGTTGTTACAAAAGGGCGGTAATTGGGCTCCGTTGTTACAAGAGGGCGGTAATTGGGCTCCGTTGTTACAAAAGGGCGGTAATTGGGCTCCGTTGTTACAAAAGGGCGGTAATTGGGCTCCGTTGTTACAAAAGGACGGTAATTGGGCTCCGTTGTTACAAAATGGCGGTAATATTGGGCTCCGTTGTTACAAAGGGGCGGTAATTGGGCTCCGTTGTTACAAAAGGGCGGTATTTTGGCTCCGTTGTTACAAAAGGGCGGTAATTGGTCTCCGTTGTTACAAAAGGGCGGTAATTGGGCTCCGTTGTTATAAAATGGCTGTTATTGGGCTAAGTCGTTACAAAAGAACGATTATTTGGCTCTGTTGTTATAAAAGGGCGGTAATTGGGCTCCGTTGTTACAAAGGGTGGTAATTGGGCTCCGCGGCAATTGGGAAACTGTAGTTTACGAGGATTTTTGTTCAGCAGTCCACGGTTAACTGATTGTACATAGAAAAGCTTTTAATTGGAATATACATCAAAAGCTGAAACCAAATTTATGTGCATTTATGTGTTAATGGCTGAAACAAAAAATGCATTAATGTTAATTTGGATGCTGGAATTAATTCGTGTGTCACTTTTCATCATTAATGGGGTGTAATTTATCTACGAGATGTGTCTTCCCTGGTCAAATTATTGCACAGGCGAAAGGTCATTTAATTAATTATAAGAGTGTCAAAGTAATAAGGGAATTTATATAAATAATCTCAAGTGTCATAAAATACAATGACTTTTACACATATCTTCAACAAAAATGTTGTGAAAATATTGTATTCTTTCCATGTTATTATTCATATTTATGCATTTATTATAATTAATTTCATTTATTCGACCAAAAAACTAAAAAATAAATAAATGAAATATGCCAAAAGACAAATAATGCTAAAACATAACGTTAGTTTTCTTTATATGAAGATAAAAAAGTAGTTTTGAAAATGAGCATGAATACAAAGTGATTAGATTATGTTTAGATTTGTATAACTTGAAAATGACACACATATATCCAGAAGTTCAAATGTTTCTAAATTCTTACTGTTTAAAGGGACTCCACTGATGTTTTTTTACATAACGGGACGGAAATAACTTTTTGAGATTAATGTTTCATTTGATCTAAGTATTGACCAATGACACGTTTGCCACATTTTAGATCATTCGCTAACCCGCTTTTCAAGAATAATAATTTTAATTGTGAAAATGACCCAAAATTGAAAAGCGTTTCCCTCAAATCAGATCAAGAATAAGATCAGCATAAATACGATTCTTCAATTTATTTCTGAGTATATTTGCATATTTGTCTGTTTTAGTGCCCCAGCTGATTTATTAATGTAAGACATTCAAATATTATGTATTTTGGCTTTTAGACCTCAGTGGAGTTCCTTTAATTAAAACCCTGAATTACCATACCATTATTATTATTGTTATAATTATTATTGTTATTATGATCATCATAATCATTATCATAACCACCACCACCATCTTCATCATCATCATTATTATTATCATCATTATTAGAAAAATATATTTATTATATATTTGTAGGTTTGATTCATGGTGACTACGATTGCTCGTGCTCGTATTACTGCCCACCATACGGCATCAAAGCAGGCCTGTGTTACGACAATGATTACTGGGGCTGGGGTAGACAAGCACCACAGTACTGCTGCGTCCCCTCATACATCGATTATGACGCCCCAGATTTTGATAACGGTTTCACATCATTTGGACGCAGGAAGTGAACTAAGTGATACAAAATAGTTCGGTAATTAATAATTTGAATGAAAAAAACATTGATCTTATTCTGTAATAATTTCAAATTTACTCAGAAAATCCAAAATTTGAGTTTTACTTGAGTTGAGAAAGAGATGTAACACTTATTATGATTTCAAATTCAAATTTGTAGGTTCATTTTTTTTTTGAACTTACATTACATTATTTTAATAAAAGCCTCTGTGTACATTAATTTTAGGGAGATGAAGCGAAAAAAAGACACGTGGAAACGCATTGTCAAGTCAGATTAATAATATATTACCCTTCAATCAAAATACATGTACTATTTTTGTGTCTACTTCTTTTGTATAATATGTCTTAACACAACGTAACCGTCATATAAAAATTTAATGACTGTCATTTTTTGTTTTTTCTTTCAGATTTGACCTGAAAATTATCCTGCCTTCAACAACATGTCATTATTAACTGACAGATGTTAACATCAATATAAACAACAATTCTTGTTGTGTGAAGATCACCATGCAATCTTGTCAACATATCAAATTAGATGTTTAAATATTGACACGTCACATAACTTGATGGGGAATATTATTTCGTTCATTTCTTTTTTCACCATTCCATAATATTATTTCGTTTAAAATTCCTAGTGACGGTTACTTCCTTATGAGACTTGTACAACTTGACGCTTTTATTGTCACAGGAAATCGTCATAACTCGGAGATCAAATGTTCAATAATTAACATGTTGTTATAGCAATTATTTATTGATTTATTGTTGTCGTCTGTATAACTAACATTATGTTTGTTACTTAAAAATGATAAAAAAAATCTATCCTGTTAAATCATTTTTGAATAAAACATTATTTATTGTATTGAATACAAATTGTTTGGGTTTTTTATTTGACCGCAGCCACTGGGGGTCTGCAGCTCCAAACGCCTTCACTGGGCATATATTTTTTAACATTTTTAATGGCATTTAATAAAGACGGAAAATAGCATAAAATACAAAAAGGCGCTCTTGACCATTTGTTCAGTAAATGCTTACTAATGAACAGATAAAGTTGAGACAAAAATATTTTATGTTGAATATATGAAAGCCGGCGTTCGTAAGATCACTTCCATGCATGGTAGACAATTACAATTATTTACCCTTTGTACAGTTTGTTCCTACTTCATAAAGAAAATTAGTCCATTTAGTAAAGTCGGGTAATTGCGATAACATTTTAAATCTCCGGTAAAGTAAATAAGTTGTTTTTTGAGGATGGAGATGCCAAGAAGTCTACTGTCAATAACTGCACGCCGAGCAGCGCTCGAATATTCTTGTTGCTGAAAGATAATAATAAACATGTGCAGAAATGTTTCACCAAAGTTCACTATTAGGTATGATTCAGTAATGATCCATGCTTGTGAAGGGGGTTGGTATGTGACCTAAAATAATATCATTGATAATGTTTCATTTAAGCAACTTTTTAGGGTTAAACATTAACGCTGCTTTAAGTATGGATGCAAATTCAGTCATTAACACAGCTTCAGTCATATAGAGGCAGCTAATTGACGAACGTTTAGCCATGAACGAACACAGAGTTTAATTATTTATCTTGAGCACAGGTTGAAACAAGAACGCTGGTTGAATCATGGACGCAGGTTAAATAATGATCATAGCTTCAATAATGAACGCAGCTTGAGCGAATATTTGATAATGAACGCAGCTTTAGTCATAAACACAGTTTTAATCAAGAACGCAGCTTCAGTCATGAACGCAGTTTTAATTAAGAACGCACCTTTAATCACGATCGCAGATTCCTTTTGGCCACTTTTAAGTGTTGAAAATTGAGTACCGCTCAAGCCGGTGCTATTGGGCGTAAGGGATTATTAAATTCTGGAAACAAAGTGATCCCTCGGAAGCATTAATCACAACAAAATAACATAAGAATTGCAGACTCGGTTTGATTGAGTCTGTACATGAGGGATAATGAATAAGTGCAACATCCCTCACGCCCCCTAGCACCGGCTTGAGCGGTACTCAATTCTCAACACTTTATAGTGTTGGTATCAATGATCCCGAAGGACCAGAAAATATAACAACACTGAAGTGAAGTACGGGGCAACTTTTTACGGCTGCCACACGGCACTTGACACCTGCTGTTGTGAAGTACAAAATTCTGGAAACAAAGTGATCCCTCGGAAGCATTAATCACAACAAAATAACATAAGAATTGCAGACTCGGTTTGATTGAGTCTGTACATGAGGGATAATGAATAAGTGCAACATCCCTCACGCCCCCTAGCACCGGCTTGAGCGGTACTCAATTCTCAACACTTTATAGTGTTGGTATCAATGATCCCGAAGGACCAGAAAATATAACAACACTGAAGTGAAGTACGGGGCAACTTTTTACGGCTGCCACACGGCACTTGACACCTGCTGTTGTGAAGTACAAAATTCTGGAAACAAAGTGATCCCTCGGAAGCATTAATCACAACAAAATAACATAAGAATTGCAGACTCGGTTTGATTGAGTCTGTACATGAGGGATAATGAATAAGTGCAACATCCCTCACGCCCCCTAGCACCGGCTTGAGCGGTACTCAATTCTCAACACTTTATAGTGTTGGTATCAATGATCCCGAAGGACCAGAAAATATAACAACACTGAAGTGAAGTACGGGGCAACTTTTTACGGCTGCCACACGGCACTTGACACCTGCTGTTGTGAAGTACAAAATTCTGGAAACAAAGTGATCCCTCGGAAGCATTAATCACAACAAAATAACATAAGAATTGCAGACTCGGTTTGATTGAGTCTGTACATGAGGGATAATGAATAAGTGCAACATCCCTCACGCCCCCTAGCACCGGCTTGAGCGGTACTCAATTCTCAACACTTTATAGTGTTGGTATCAATGATCCCGAAGGACCAGAAAATATAACAACACTGAAGTGAAGTACGGGGCAACTTTTTACGGCTGCCACACGGCACTTGACACCTTAAGATGTTGCACTTAGTCATTATCCCCCATGTACAGAATCAATCAAACGGAGTCTGCAATTTTAATGTAATTTTGTCGTGATAATGCTTCCGAGGGATAACCTTTCTTCCAGATTTTTATACCTTCCATCATGAAAGAACCTTATGAACATAGGTTTAACCATAAAGAAGTTTTCTTTTATCATGAATGCTTGTTATGAACGGAGCTTTAATAATTAATGGACATATCTTTAATCGGTTTTATTGAAACTGTTTACGAGTGCAACATCTCCACGCCCAGCACCGGCTTGAGCAGTTAGCCATACTTACATCTAATTTAACTTAAACTATAAAAAGAGACTATATGTAAGTCTGGTACAAAATCCAATTCCAAAAAGATGATTTCATGCGAGTCCTCCATAACATTTCAGAATATTCACAATCATGTACCTCCAGGTGACTTCCGCCATTTTAGTGTTGCATTTAGTCGTTGCTAGAGGACTTGTGACACAGTATGTTTTCTATTATTTCTCTTGAACGGACTGAATAAAACCGAGCCTACAAATTAAATCAGTGTAGAAAGTTTTTTTAATGAGTACTTGACAATAGTTTGACTTCGTTAACTTGCCCATCTGGAGATTATTTAACACAGAAGAAATCAAAGGCCTGCAAGCGCTGTGGTATTTTCTGATCTTTGATGTATATCTGTATGAATTTTCCTGCATCAGTCTATTTTATATACTATGATTCATCTTACAGGGCACAGAGATGCAGCGACTGCGTTTTTAAAAGTAACAGTTACAGAATTTTACATGACTAGAGTGGCATCAAAAAATCATTTATGTTCATTTTTTATGACAGCCACACTTTATCCTTGTATATCGTGGCTACTTCCTTAAAAATGACACTTAAAAAAGTTGCCTCGCCTGGGATTTGAACACCAGATCTCTCACACACTAAATGAGCGCTTTATTCCTTCGCCAGGGGGAAGTTTTACGAAGAAGGCCTGAATAAAATCATATTATTCTAAATTTAGAATTTTTATTTCGGGTTTGTAATCCTTATTAATTTCGAGCTATTTTGTTCACGATAAACCTGTTCTTTAACACTGATGTACGTACATCTTCTCGCCAAAACAGTCCGACATGTATATATTCCACTAGTCGAAAGTCAGATTTATGTGTACTACGCTCTGAAGTATTCGGTAATCGACATAGCTAAAAATAGCATTTTCATTGATTATAATGATATTCATCCGCGTAATTTGTGATTGTGCATTTATTGACAATTCTATAAGCCAACGCTATTTTTGCGACGGACGCGCCCTCAGGCGCGTTCAGAGGTAAGTCATCTACACATGGGATTTCGTTGGCTACACTCGCGCAATGTGTCCTAAACCAAGTCCAAGAAATAGTACATGAATTTGATCCTTCAAAACTCCCATACTTTGTCTGGATATCTTAATGTCTTCCATATTTAGCCTTTTCAATTTCAAATTAAGTTATCCAAGTTAAAATATGAACGTATATTATTGATAAAAACGTTGTAGTCCCGTAGTATTATTGCGCAATATGCAAATTACTGCTGAAACGATTTACCGCTGTCGAAAAAGTAGGACAGCAAATTATACTACAATAAAGGTGTAACCTCTGAGTTCCAAGACATTATTAGTAGGAAATAAATATTTCTACATTATAACAAAACATTATTATTAACAAATCAAAAGTTTTTTCGTGACTCTAGGATAACTCGCGCATTAATAAAAGAAGAAAACTATTTTCGTGACTCATACCGCGGTTTAGCTGAATATTCAGCAGTTATTGATATATTAGATACAGTACAATGGCTAGTATAAATATCTATTTTTGAAAATGCATGTAAGACACTTTACCGCCATGTAGTCTTTCATGGTAAGGAAGTTATAATATCAGTTCTACTTCCGATTCTTGTGGTTTGTTTACATATTTTACTAGGTCATAATATGAGTTAACCTTCGCTATTCTAAAAATAGATTCTGCTTCACCTGTTCTGATATTTGGACAGGCGATTAGGAAGAACACATTAAACATGTAATTAATAAACCAGCGGATTGTAATGCAATACTTTTAGAAATGCTATACAATTGTAAGAAGCAAACAAGTTGAAAATGGAATTTAGTGTGAAGTTGAAAAGGACAACTAAACACTGTAGTGCTTAAGTGACCTTTAAATTAAAATAAAAACGATGTGCTCTGGCCTCTACATCTTTACCTTGTAAATAAAAAATCTAAGAATTACACTATTAATTGCTGATGATTTTAACCATTTTTGTTTTTAATGAGACATATCCAAGAGAAATAAAAATACAAATGACTTATATTTTATTGTCTGTATGCCCACTATGATATAACACGAAGCAATTCTAAATAGCATTCTCAAATGTATAATGTATTATGTTTGAAGTTTATTTGCCTGGATTTATTCTAGAAATATTTCGTTGATAGTTTTTTTTTCTATTTACATATCATTTCTTAGAATAAATCGATAAGGACACTGATTTACAAGTTTGACCAGAGTTTTTAGGCATACATTTCATTCTGTATTTAAGTGCTTGAAAGTAGAAAATCTGAATAATATCAATTTGGGACACAAAATATATTGCTCTACAAATCTCGAACTTGTATGGAACAAATTTTCTCTGTTATATATTTTTTGTTTTGTTTTTGTTTTTGTTTTTTTTTTCTAAAAGAAGCCTTAATTAATGTCTCTCCGGTTGCATGTCCGTCGCATTCAGTGCTGCAGCACTTTGATTAAACTTTGAATGCGTTGTAATTTGTTGGAAACTTGTAACAAAATAAGAATATTTCTTTCTTTTACATCGCTAGTTTTAAGCTGTTTTGAGAACTACTTGTTGTTAGGTTTGTCGTGAAATTTTGTGCCAGAGATTGAATGTCAGCATTGTATTTCTTGATCTGAGATCAGAAAATACAAAAACCCGCTTTGCGACCACTCCGATTTCGAGACCAACCGGTTAATAAGAACGATTTTTTTAAAAACCAACTTTTTTCTTCTATATTTCAATGGTCCCCAATCCCGATGTAGTTATTGTATTGAAGTTATTATTATTGATTACCGGACAATTTAAAGGTTTCAATGCCTTTTAATCCAAAGCTGACAATTCGGGTCGTTTGTTACATATGATAGGGGTCGTCTAATTCAGGAAATATGTTGTACGGCCTGAATCTAGGTTGGATACGTATAATTCAAGAGGTCTTAACTGTACACAATTCTTTTTTGTAAAAATTTGTTGAGGCCAGTTTTCTACAAAATTAAGAACTAAGTCTGATTGAGACTTAATTTTTCAATATGAACAATTAGGTCAGCTTGATCCGGAAATGTATTGCTTTTTTCAGAATGAGTGATTATACACATAAGCAAAACCAAAGGCAGCTTAAAATTGAGATGCGAAATCCTTAAGTCAAATAATACCCATAAAACGCACACTATCGATTACATTTTCAGACACATCCCCACTTTCAGACACATTCCCACTTTTCAGACACATCCCCGGTACACACACTATCTGAGGAGCATATATAACAGAGTAACAGCTTCCATTACCGAAAATAAAGTATTTGAACAAAGTGCCTTTTATG
>NW_026853195.1:0-13860 GCF_026571515.1 Ruditapes philippinarum
TCTCACTTTTTGTGGGTGCCAAAATGGGGACATTTTGACGTGGGGGCGTTTTGACTTGGGGGCATTTTGACTTGGGGGCATTTTGACTTGCAACCGGGTACGAATTATCTTGAACGAATTTCAACATAGAATTGGTACAAATGTTCTTTGCCGATCGCAGAGTGCCTTTACAAAATGTTATTTTATACAACTGAGCCCACATACACAAACATACCATTTAAATAACATTGGCCTTTCGCCATAATTGACAAATTCTTATGTTTCTTTACCTGTTTCCATTTTCATCCACGAGGTCCGCCATTTTTTTCCACAAGTGCACGTAATATCGGATACATCAAACCGTACAAACCGCCTATGGGGGCAGTTTGGTCGGTTTTGCAAACCAGTTAGCGATTTTGGAAAACAAATGGTTCAAACCTTTTCTAGTTCAAAACCAGTTTTACGAAACAAATGGAAGGTTTGAAAACCCGGTTTCAAAACCGAACTCAGTTTGTTGTCAACAAACGCGCCCAAACACTATTTCTGTTTTTATCGCTCTGTTGGAGTTTAAATGTTTGACCTTCAGCATTTTTCAAAGACAAATAAGAGTTATTTTTCCAACTTGATGCCAACATTAATTCCTGATAATACAATCTGATTAATGTAAAAAGTCAATAAGATTGATCATAAATTGGTTTCAGACTTAAAATATATATTCTTTATGTCTCAAAAATGATTACTTTGTATTATTTGGACTAATCACCTTTGGGTATTGCTTTGTTTTCGAGTCAATCAAGTAAAGTGTATGTAAGCATTGAAGTCCATACTTGTTTCTGTCAAGTAAAACCTCTCTAATTCCAGTTTAAAATATAGATCCATTCCAAATATACTCATAACGAGACTTGAGATAAAATACTGAATAAAGTAAAAAAACTTCAGAACAATCGTCGTCATACAGATTTGCACATTTATTTTTTTTCTAATAAAGTAACTGGACAGATAGTTAACACAGTTTTTGCGATTTAACAACATTTTCTTTCCATTCTCTATAAATATAATGTCTTACAAGTCTCAATAAAATGGACAGAAAATCATGAAAAAAACCAAGTCAGATCTTTAATTATTAGATGGTTCTGACATATTGAATTCATGGTATTTGAATTCTGTTCTAAACAACGGGAAACCATTTGATTTCGAATATCAGACGTTAATGGTTTATTCTAAGAAAAGGAATTACCCATGAGCAGGTACTGATTTCACTATGGAACTTCCACAAAGATTAAAATTAATAATTCCTGCTAGTTCATGTGCCTATTTTACGCTTTAAAATGTTTTATCACATAAACCTCGGCGCAGGATGTAATAAAGCCATTTAATAAAAACGATATTACACTAGACGATATTACACTAGTGTAATAACACTTTGACGTGACGTCATTTGTGCTATAAACATATATTACACACCTCCTCTATTGTTTGTGACAGGTCTATATTTTTAGGATAGACCTGTTTTAACAAAAGAAATTCCGTTATGAGGTCTATCTTTTGCACGTGCACAGGTCTGTTCTAGTCAGACAGACCCGGTCATGAAAAACACGTGAAAAAATAGACCTGCCTATGCGTAGACAAAGAAAACATGAAATGCAATCAAAAATTAAAAATGAAATGTAAATAAATGATTGTCATAATATTCCTGTCTGACAAAATCTGGATACATTCTTTTAAATAAGATAATGTTTATAATTATTCCAACATCTCTATATTAATTCTTTGAATGAAATAAATGGATAGCATTAAGTTTTTTTCTAATCGCGTCATTTTTCAAAGTAATAGTAATCTAAGCGCTTCTTCTGTAATTAATTTCACAATATAACAAAAATGAGTGCTTTAAGTTCATTTCTATGAAACTTTAACAGTTATCACCGCATACATATCACGATTCTAAATCATCTAATCCATAAAAAATTCATAGTACCAAATCCCTTTATCGAAAAAATATAACAAATATATGTCCGTTTCATTTGTGATTCAAATAACGTCCATTTGATATACGCTTTGCCTAGGAAACCGCAGCTACCTACAGTTCATAGCAAAGTCCCGAATTACATTCCCACCCTCAGGATCAATCAGATTGTTAAATCCCCGTTAACCCATCCCTTCCCCCTCTTTTAGTTAGGCTTTAACCTGCCTTTCTATTCCACCTGCGAAAAATCAAAACTGATTTCCCCTGAAAACCTTTGAGAACAAAGAACGTTAAAGATATAATCCAAACCTTGCTTATAGTGACATGCAGATACAAGTACTCAAAGTGGATTGGTCTACAATGGACGCATCTCCCATTAGTTAAAATATCGACAAAAACGATTAAGATATTATTAAAAGAAATACTGAAAAAGAAATGTTAATATAGAGTTATAAGTGATTTAGTTTAAAAAATTATTTTCATCTTTTTTATTCTAGAACACTTTATAATCTGCTACATAAAATATAATTCGGATCATGTATCTTACACATTACTACACATGCAACAATATACATAATTATGTAAGTGTTTCATGCTGTGCTGGGTATCGGACTTTTGCCCCTCAGACAGTTGCCCCCTCGGAGTTTGCTCCGTTTTTGCAGTGGCGGGCATTTGCCCGCCTCCCCCATATCTTTGGAAGGGTTGGACATTTGCCATTAAAAATGTTAAAAAAAATTTTAATTGTTGAATTGTTTGTTACAAAAATTGAAATTCATTGCCTATTGTCGAAATTCCATTTTGGTTCAATTAACAAAAACTCTCGCGCACATTTGTGAAAACTTAAAAATAAGCATCCATAAATAAAAAAATAAAGTACATAAAATATATAAACGAGATGACCTCTGACAGGTTACAAGCAAAAAAACAGGGGGCAACGTCCGAGAGGGCAACTGTTCGGGGGGAGCAAATGTCCTAGAATTTGAAATATCTGATACGAAATACTTTCAACATAATTATTTATTCTTTTACATTAATTCAATTACAGACCCATTTACTTATTAATTGACAAATTACACATTTAGCCTTTTTATTTTTATTTTAAAAAACAAAGTTAAATGCAAAATATATATTATATAAAAACAGAACATTGATAAAAGCTTACCTGTTTATGCGCAGTGTTAAAAATTATCTTTATGCATTACATGAAATGTTTCGGATCAGCCATTGCTCAAGCCAATAGCTTGACGGTGTGTAAGATAAGATAAGATAAGATAAGATAATCTTTATTTAAAGTCGGTTTCATAAAAACATATAAACATTAGCTATATAAGCTATTTTCCGACAAAACTTATTATCCTATAACAATTCAAACAAACAATCTGTATAAAAGAAAATATATAAAAGTATTAAGAAGATACATTTATGAAAGACTCTGTAAAACAGTTAAGATTTATCAGCACATATAAATATGGTTAAGAAAGCATTAAATGATTAAAAGCAAATATACATTACAATCAAACATCACATAAAATTACATCATACAAGAATTCTATTTATGTACACAACCCTAAAATCAGAAAAAGGATTAGAATTTTTAAAAAAATTAAATTTTTAAAATAAATTAAAGTAAATGATTCAATTTTATTTTATTTAAATATAGTTGACCTAATTTCCAGTATGATGCTTGAGCACATATCAGTAGCAGCATCTGATATGTACTCAGTCATGAAAATATGGGTGTAACTAAAACATGTACAAGTATCATAATAATAATAAAACTTAAAATGTTGAAATGTTTGTGTAACAGATGCTGATCTGAGTTGGCCTAGATAAATTCATGGTCTTAGTTAATTACTTAATTAATTAGAACCAAAATAAAATAAAAGTAGAAATAAAAAGGTAAAAATAGACTTAAAGAAGCTATTGTCCCCTTTATGGGATATATGAAAAGCTGATCAGCAGCTGTCACATATACAAACACTAACATGCACTGACAACTGTGTAAGTTGGATATCGGCCTCGTACATCGATCTTTCTGTTTAGGAAAGACCTGGTCACGAATTTCATGAAACACCTCGAGCGCTACGCGCTCTCGGTGTCACATGAAATTCGTGACCAGGTCTTTCCTAAACAGAAAGACCTCGTACTCGGTCGATATCCTATACGTATTAAACCGCGCTTATGTAATCGTTCCACTATAGGCGCGTGAAATAAAAAAATGACTCTTGTTAACAGTTTACCGTTCTTTTAATTATATATGTGATATCTAGAATATTAAATTCTTGTAGATTCAATACTAAATTTATTAAACTCGTTGAATAAAACAATATTACGCTCGCCAGAGACTCGCATAATATGATTTTATTCAACTCGTTCAATAAATTTAGTATTAAACCTACATAAATAACAAATTCAGAATAATGGGATTCCCTATTCCACAAAGTCATCGATTTTGTTAAGAAGCCCGCGGCAATACATATTAACCCCCAGTCAATTTTATTCAATAGAATATCAAAATAACTACTTAGTAAAATCGGACTTTTTCATTCAAAACGTACAACATAGACTAAGAATCCATTAATATAAATGTATATTTGCTATTTAAAACACATTTCAAACATGGATAACGATATACTATAAAATCAAAATTCATATTATTGCTTTCAATTATAGATACAAAATTTTGATTATATACACCACTTTAGTAAACGATCTAGTATCAAATGAGAAAACTTAAAACGGCAAACAATATAGCGGTGATTATCGCCAAGTAGAACTTGTAATTACCAATTTCTATGGCGAATGGCGGTTTGATAACAATTTGTGTAAGTTGCAGACAGATGGATGCTAACTGGCGTCAGAATAAATTGTTAGTGAGCTTACATCAGATACAATTAACATTAGTCAAACGAAAAATGATTTATCCCAAAACTTTGTAATCACTCCTCACTTGCAAACATATATAACCGAGTTTTAACTAGATCTACATTCAATGGCTCTTTGTAGGTTTTAGTCATGATCTAACACTCGAATCGGTGAAATAATTTTACCAGTTCATATAGCCATATCGCCCGCAGACAGGAAATGAAATTTATGTATAAATATAATACACTGTACTAAGCTTTTCACTCACCTTTAATAAGGAATGTCTAAAACAATATCCTTTTACTTCCGTAATAAACCAAACCATTCTAGATTTTAATCTGGAGTTGCATATTTAAAAAAAACATTATCTTTGAGCGTACATTAAACGGTTTGTGTGCTCCCCCTTCATCATCATAAACAAAACAAATCTGATTCACTGAAGACAGATAAATTTTCAAGACATCGTCCACATAAATGCAGCTGACCTCAAACCAAACGGTAATACACTGTAACATAATTCTTAAGGTTTTAATTAACAAATATTCTGACGCGACTTTTAAATTATAAAATTTGAAATTTTCACTAAGATTTAAGATTAAGCGTTTCTTTCCTGAACTGTTCACAGACACTGAAAGAGGATTCACCAAAAACAGTCGAAAAGGGCACCTGTCACAGACAGACTTAACTAAATCAGAAACATCATCATTTACAAAATTGTAAAAAAAAACGGTTTGGTTAAACCATTTATACTACGTCAAGAATATAATCAGATGCCTCTAAAACTTATACCAATAAACAGAATGTATACGTAATTGCAACGGTTCCTTAAACCCGAATTAATGTTTTGTTTTTTACTCCATTTTTCAAAAATAATATGTGATTTCCCCCCAAATTAAACCCCTTCCTCTGCTTGTGACAAAGTCCTGATAATGAACTATCATTCATACAAGTATATCAGCCAAATGTTCCCACTACCGTTCACTTAATTTCCAGTGTTTTCTTTTAGAGATCGACTAGAATTTAAAATGATAGCTTAAATGTTCTTAAGTCTGAAAAATTGTAAAAAATATGCACTTTTCTATTTCAAAAAGTACTACAAAATGTAACAGAAGCCAAAATTTAACATGTAGTGTTATTTTTTCCTGGGAGAGGACACATACAACCTTCTTAAAAGGGAAGTTTAGTCGATTCAAACATAAGCTTCCCATGCCGAAAATTTCTGTTCCTGGCCTTCTTCATAATTATCTTCTTTGGAAACACCAGTTTGTAATTTATGAAAATAAAACATCAGTTTCAATTTCAATTACTGATAAAATTACAAACAATTCTATGAGCTGAAAAATAACATCTTTATAAATAGATTGTCTTTTATCAGTTTCTTTCGGCTGACTGTTGCCTGAGTGAAGTTTTCTTGATTGTTGAAACTTAGGACACTCTGTCCTGACATGCAAGAAACATGCACGTGCGAAGCTTTGGACTCTCCGAAAGGAAAGGAAATAAAAGTCTCGAAATGAGTACAAGTAGTAGTAGTACATGTAGTTGCAAAAATAGCTTCCAAAGAAGCACGAGTTGTGGGTACCTTTCTATTCTTGACAATGCTCTAGCCTGTAATAATCTTACTTCATTTTGCACTTACAAGTCTGATATAAGTCCTGTCCTGTGCGACGAAGCAACGAATCGTTACTGTGCAAGCAAATTCTTGCCATACCTTTCTTTGGACGCTTATTAATAAAATATGTGTTCAACTTTTGTTACATGAAGTTGCAAAGTGCTTAACGGTGACATTCTTTTCTTGTTGTGACAATAACTTTGAAAGCAGGACCATGTAGAGTATATGATTTTCATTAAAAAGCTTTTCGTACAGCTCTAAAATAATAGGCAATGACTGGTCTCCAAAATAGTTATTCATTTTGCGAACATATTCAAAGTAATGTACATAGGTTTCTACGCCACTAATAGTTTCAGAGAATCCTTTTTATTCGTTTTTTTTGTCAAGGACACAACTGTTTTTTAACCCACGGTATTTCTATTCAATTATTTAGACAATCAAAGTGTTTATTAGCAAGAACAAATAGCATACGTTCTTAATTCCTTCTTTAAACAGAAATTAATCAGTGCTAATGATATGCCGGAGGGACAACCTAACCTATGATAATGTCAGTTTTATCAGCAATTTATTCTATTTTTAGCTGTGTATGCTTTTTAATCAATAACAATTGATGACTATTTCTTGAGTTCTTTGAACTGGTAAAACAAGAATTTTGTCCAATTAAGTGTTATCACAATTGATATTTCATTCGGTATAATAAGAAAACACATTCACATGAATATGTTTAAATACAGTGTACCTTACTTCTTACTTTAGCGTAAGAGTAAATTTGAGTACTTCTTTGACTACGCAGTAGATAACAGAAAATTGTTCACATTCTGCGCAAATGGACAGATTTATGTCCAAGTCAACGAGAAAAAAAAATCTAACTCGTTAAAAGATATTTAGAACGGTATCCCTCATTGAACTTTTCAAGATATAGATAACATCCAATATCATTAAACATTCATTAACGTTGTCAACAGCCTCGTATTTAATGTATTTTAGTATATCGTTTTATCGATGCAGGCAGTCCTGTATGGAATATTACTTTGACCTTCTCTCCGGGAGAATGCATCCCTACAGCAGGATATAGATTGAAAAGGGGACCGGTGCTAAGTTTCTTCTCTCCAACCTGAAGACAAACGATGAAATATAAATGTAACGGTATTATCCGAATTCGAATTGTTTATTTCTTCTTTATCTTAACTTGGTACCGCGGTCGTTTAAGGTTTGTTTATTTATGCATTCTTTACCTTTACTTAAAAAATATTAACATCATATTATACATTTAATTTACTATACAAATGAAGTTGTTTTGATTTTTATTACTCCTAAAGAGGCTAATTTTAATGTGAATCGGGATAATGCGAATTTTGATTAAAGAACAAACGAAGGTGAAATTGCATAGCTTTAGTCATGCAACTCAACATAATTATTTTTATGAGATTTTAGACGTAACTTTATATGATGAAATTTCTACTTAAACAAACACATAATTTTAAAAGCATTTGTCCCTACCTTTGTGCCGTTCCTGGTCTTAATGGCATTGACAACCGTCTCAACATTTTTACCACGCCTGTAAATATAGTTAATTAAACCATTTGTCATATCGTAATACAGTTAAATAAAATATTTGGATAATATTGAGAATCAGTTCTTTTTTGCAATAATTTCTTCTTTTGAAATATGATTTAAAAATTCATCCGATTGACTATAAATAATAGGTTTTATTGATCCCCCAACAACAACAGAAAATCAAACAGCAACAACAACAATAATACCACTCCCCCAAAAAATAACCCCCCAAAAATCCCATAAGGGTAATTGCTATACAATACGAAAATATCAGCTGCCAAATTGGAAAAAGTTAAACTGAAATTAAACTTTGAGTTTTCATTCACTGTTTTATTTTCGATATACGAGTATTAAAATGATATTAGAAAAATGTTTCTTTATCACATAATTCATGAAGCAAAATGTAATTCATAGAGGATATTAAATTAATGTATTTTCCATTCTAAATTTATTGCAATAATTGAATAAAGTAATTTTATGACAGTCTCCGACGAGTGAATAATATATTTATTCAATGAGTAAATCAAGTATTATATATTTTTCAATTTGTCACATTACGCAAAACAAAAGGCTTGCAGTGAAAACATGCATTTTTATCGAAGTGCCTTAAGTGTAACGCAAAATTTAGCGCACTTTTTACATTAGTTTCAACTCGTTCAATAATATACTAGGTATTTAACATACATTTATTCAATATCCTGTATATCCAAACTATAAAATTGTAATATTTACCGGAAAAGCTCCAGATATATACAGCAACCAATCTTGTCACCATCGCGACATTTTGGTCCAAACTGAATTCCTCTTCCATATTGGTGGTATAGACTGAAAGAGTAAACTTCACTAACTAAGCAAAAGTGATGGTCATTGTTACGTTTTAAATATAACTTTTATAAGCATAAATGTTGTCTATAATCGGCTTTGCAGAATTGAGATGGCAATAATGACCCATGACAATGTTTTCAGACTTATTGAACAGATGCAGACACTGTTCAAAAACAACTATGCACGAATTTAAACGAATATATGAAAGTGTAAATGGTTTAGATGACTTCAACTGTAACGACAAATATAGGAAACCGTAGCGACTGCCAATCATCATATTATATTTACTTAACAATATAAATATTTAAAATTGTTTCAAACATTAACACATTAACGAGTTTGAATATGGAATAACAATTAGTTATAGCTTTTGACTATAGACACTGGCTATAATATATTTGTGTCTGATTATATCTAATAGTATGGAAAAATGATAATCAAAGCACTGAATGTACTGATGGGGAGGCTATGAGAGAATGTTTCAGACTTATAGTTTCTTTTCTTTTTGCTTAAAATATGCTACCAAAATAAAAAGATATGCACATTGCGCTATTTATCCTTACTGTTGTGTTCAACCATTCATATATATGGTTAATGTGGTTGACTATTCATTTTGTTAATATTCCAGAACATTTAATTGAGGTCTACATTCGGACTGTTTATCATGCAAATTTTGAAAAACCTAAACTGTCAATAATAAATGACATACCAGCAAGTATGACGACTGTTCATTATCAGATAACAATAACATTTTACAACTGACGGTTCCTTATCAAAATATTCTAGGACTGTTCATCATAAATACTTTATGTCATTTTAATATTATTGAATGATAATAACAACTGCAAGTGATGCAACATTTTTATTGAACATAAAAATTATACACGTTTAGATGTACCATAATTGAGATCAATAAGATACTGTCTTGTGATGAGTATTAATATTCATGCTCTACGGACAGAAGGTTGTCTTCTCCAGAAGCAAATCTCGAATAAAATCACGTTTCAGAAAATTAATCCCATTTCATTACTGACGGCGTCGGATAATATTAAAGCTAAATATTTCTTGAAAAAAATACATCTCTGCAAAGCTTATTCAAAACTGAATCAACCTAAGTGAAAATTGATCAGGAAGTTATATCTTCTTTTTTTACCGCCAACACTCAACCAACTTATGGTAGTTAATCGATAGATTCTACGTGTATTTTTAAACCTCACTAGCTTGAAATATATACTGCGGAAAATCTGTTGTTAACAGGGTGTGCGGTTATTACGTAGGGTTTTCCCTGTCGACCATTTCCCGCAAATAGATGAGAACATCGAAGCCGTCAGTGCTATGAATGGTGTTATAAATGGCGTGTTTTGGAAGTTTTTGTTGAAACTTCTCCAAATACCTCCAGAGGCGTGCACGTCGCGGAGAAGGCACACGGAAGGTCATAGTCAAGTCATCATAAGTACCAGAGGTGATTGGTTGACCTGTCGTGACTTACTCTGGAGGTTTGGCGCTAATAGATGCCGTTTTTGTTGTCGTCAGTCAGAAAGTTGATGCCTTGACGGTATTGTCGTCTCCTTTACCACCAAAGAACGAAGAATGGGCTTCCAGGAAGAATCTGCTTGAAAAAGACGTCCCAGATGCTATAATCTCGGACATATGGTTATTCCGGCGCCGAGTATAAATAAACTTAAAACACACACACTTTTGTTGAAAACAAAACAACAACACATTTTCTGTAGTAATTTTTCAAGTGTTGTAAAATGAATAAGAAATTCCTCTTATGCCGCCCATTATTTTTAGAACACAACCATAAAAGTTCTTTTTTTTATTTTTCAAATAAACATTAATCACTTCAGCGCGCGCAAATATCGGTTTCAAATTAAAGTTTCGTAAGATATGTTAATGACTTCCCGATGCTCGACTGTAAGTAATTTGTATATGTATGCGGTTTTTTTTTGTTTTTTGTTTTTTTTGTTTTTGTTTTTTAATTAAAGCTTCTTATTCTTTAATATTTTTTATGTATCTCATAATCTGTATTGAAAATTTGAATTTTATTACACATGGACTATCAAATTATGATGTATGCCCTAGAATTGAATAAACTTTCTAATTACACAATACGGGGTCATACTGATCTTTGCGTCTTTCTCTGAAATAATTATTTCCTTGTTAAAACATATTTGACCACATATTTCTGTCAATTAACTGTTCACTTTACTTCCGATTTTGTTGTACGGAAACACATGTTTCTATTTGTGTTTTCTAATCAATTCGAATCTATAATCAGTTTAATGGGATCACCACCGGGTAAACGACTACTAGGTACTTTGGTCATGTTTTTTACCACAAATATTTGAATGTTTCTATTGGGATTAAAATGAGCATAGTTAACTAAACAACTGTTTGTATAAATTCCTGACCTGTCTAATTCTAATTATGAGATTAGTGAATATATAAGACTTTCACTACAAAATATTCCTAAACAAAAGAGCACATATTTAAATTTATTCCTGTACAAATAAAAGATCAGAGTAGGGATCTGTCAATTGCCAAAGATACTTTAATGTTAAAAGTTTGATTAATGAATTATGTAAGATGAAAATATAAGTATTGCTTTTTTTATTTTGCTAATGTAAAATGTAATATTGTGCTGGAATTTTGTCGGAGGTCCTTAGGGGTTTTGTAGTTAAATAGTTTTTTTTCGGCGATAATGGTTAAAGAATATAATGTTTTCAAACTATATGTTCATCACCATCAGTGAATTTTTAGTTAAATGTATGCAAAATATTTACTAAACAGCTATATGATTTAGCGGTTTATGAGCGTTTTCCGCGTACAGCCTCCTGGGGTGTACAAATAAGTTAGTTTTCCTTAGTTATCACGCAAGCATGATCCATGTCTCTGATGTAAGCGACAGTTTACAATTATTTGTCTTTAAAAAATATTAAGGACTATTAATAGTTTATAACAACAAAAGAACATGCATGATATTGAGAATACGGTGTTGCAACGTTCTAGTTAATGACCCGTCATAAACAGTTGGTCGCTGCGTAGTAATTGGAAAATTGTTATCAAAAATAATAAAGAATATTTGCCACTGAATTAAAGCATTTACTTATAAATTTTCATTTATGCTTTTTGTTAAAAAAATATTGATAAAGTTATTATTTTGAAGGGTTTTCATACCAGAACTATTTATTACAGACGTACGTATGTATGCCTAAACCTGATTACCGCGGCAGTATGACGTCACGGAGTAGTGATTTAAACAAAAATCAAGACTTTTTCAGAGAATTATTATCTTTACAAATTGCAGATATGAAATTAAAGAATGAAAATATTTTCATATTGTAAATGTCTGTGATGAGTGATGAGTCAGCTTAGAAAAAATCAAGGTACTATTTTTTGACCTGATTACCGCGGCAGTATGACGTCACGGAGTAGTGATTTAAACAAAAATCAAGACTTTTTCAGAGAATTATTATCTTTACAAATTGCAGATATGAAATTAAAGAATGAAAATATTTTCATATTGTAAATGTCTGTGATGAGTGATGAGTCAGCTTAGAAAAAATCAAGGTACTATTTTTTGACCTGATTACCGCGGCAGTAAGATTTGACAGACAGTTATTAACATTGGGTCGGCATAGCCTCCCCAAAAAACCATTAATAGTTTGATAAGTTAAAATAAATTTGTTCTTGAGATGTGTGCCAATACAATGTAATAATATTTCTCAAAGACATATCTAGCTAATATTTCCCTTTGCCGTTTTCAATGTGTTTTATTTATACTAATACATATAATGGATTGTTATTGATAAGTTATTGCATTCGTGAGTATTATTGTATGCTATATCTTTGTATCTTTGAATGCATTTTGTACCATAAGAACAGCTTTTGGTTTCTTTTAGTAAAACAATAACTTTTAAAACGAGTATTATCGTGCCTAACTGCAGCAAAAGGAACATTCCTTTATAAAATCTATCAATACATCTTGTCATCACTAAATTGTGAAAACATCTGTATGTCCTACCAGCCATCGTGCGCATGATATCCAATGGAGTAATGTCCCCATCCTGGCTGCATATTAGCCGGGTAACTGTCTGGTACCAAACCAATAGCTAAAATTAAAGACATAAATACTAAAATATTGTGTTGTCAACCTTTTTAAAAGAAAGCAAATCTTACATACAATTACTGCTATGTTTGAACAATCATTTACTTTATTCCTAGCTGGATGTAATTCCTTATAAATTCAAGATTAATTTCGAATATCAGAAAGCGTTTTTCAATCATTTTAAACTGCAATTGAATTAAGCATAATAATACGCCGTCCATAATAGGCTGGTATATTACCGGAGTGTTATGGGGAAGGGAAAGAGGCAAACGTTTTCTGCTAACATTGATAAGCAGATTTCAGTCTACAGGAAAAATACTATAAAACTATATCAAAGGATGATTTTAGTCCACTCACACCAAGTTGAAACAAGTACAAGGTGAATGCATGAATGAATGAATGAATGACTGCTGCAAAGTAGGGAGCATGGCCGCCGCCAAAAAAAAAATGCAAAAAAATGAAATTGAAGTTGAACAAGTGAAGTTGTATGAAATTTCAATAATACGAAGGAATTATTAAAGAATAATAAAAGTTAAATTTCAAGCTTATATCCCACAGAACGCTTATATAAACAATACTCCTTTTTCACTTGAACTATTTAATTTTATTTCTACATTCATGGCAACTTTACTCTTATTTTGAATTAGCACATGAAATTCAAAAAACGTATACTCTGTGTCAAAAACATGTCTCGCGCTCCTATATTTTGCCGCTATTACAGTACGAATGGCATTTCATAAGGTAGTAGCTAATATGTTTTTCTCACCAACTAAGGTACGTACTTAAAGTAGAGTTATTTAAACTGATTTGGAAAGTGAAGATGATTGACACATTGGGATGCTCTTGTATACATAAAAGGTTTACAAAAATGCGAAAAATCTTTACTTCCTTTAAACACGTTGGTTTAACAATTACAATTGTGCATTGTGAGCTTATTTTAGAAAACTTTCT
>NW_026853196.1:0-40961 GCF_026571515.1 Ruditapes philippinarum
AATGATTCAGTGATTGAGTAAACCTGGTAGAATTTTTTTCTTTTAAACCAGACATGAATCTTTTTTTACGCCCTTTTTTTTCCCACTCTTTATCCTTATTTAATTTACAAAACACTTTCCAAAACAGCATGGTTTATATTTACAAAACTTCACAGGAATGATACTTAGCAGGTAACCCTCTAAAAAAAGCTATATAAATGGTTAAAGTATGATGCATAATTATGTCACAGGAGCAAAGGAGCAACAAATTCTCTTGAAAATGAAATCTTTGTGATAATTTTTCTCATAAACTGTAATGACCAGAGCTTAGGTATTTGACATGAAACATTACACTGTAGTCCTTAACAAAAGTAATATACTGAGATCATGCCCCTGGGATCAAAGATGGCCACATCTTGAGTTTCGCTTAGTTCACATAGACCAACATATGGGAAAATATATTTGAATCTTAACATGTGACTTATCATGTGCAGAGTTTAAATTTTAAGCATGTACTATCCTCTTATAGACATACATTATGTGTTTATTGATTTTCTTATTAAACCCACTCTGTCACTGATGATTAATTATTTTATTGTGAAATATTCAAAAAACATTTTATCATTTAAAACATTTGTCTTTATGATACATCTTAGAAGTAGCTTACACCATTTTCTTTAGTATCAATTAGTGGTACAATTTACATAGCGTAACACTTATTATATTTTTTCTTCTTTCTCTTTCTTTTATTCGCCTGTTTATGATAAGAAACATAGAATTACTTGATGATCCTAAGTTTCTCTTTATTCATTTCTCTGATGGAAACACATGTCAGAAGAAAAAGAAACGTACCTTTTGTTTATATATGCTGTAAATTATAGGTAATTTGGTCTGTAGATTTCAACACTTTTCAGGGAAACCACCTTGATCAATTTCCCGATTGTGAAATGTTGGATTTTTTCAGAATAACTTTACTTCCTCTTTCTTTTCAATTTTAAGAAGATAACTCTTTTTATATTTTTAGACATTTGTTACCTCCGTTTCTTGTAGTTGATAAAGTACACAGTCAATGGCATGTGGTTCATTTGTCATTTCAAAAAGGGTATAATTATTGTAAAATAGTTTGAACCCTGAATTTATTTTTTATTTTAGAAAAAGAGAGAACAAATAATAAGACAACATTCTATCTTAAAGTATGATGTATTTTTGATGACTAAAACAAGCAAACATAACACAATGATTACAGTTTATAGAATGCATTTAAATAATAGCACCTTCTAGCTATTTTATCTACAAGTATGTTGTATTTTTGATTGCGAAAACAAGAATACATACCAATCATAACAGTTAATATCAAGCATTTTTAACACTTTTCTAGCTGTTTGATTAAATATACAATGTATATATGTCAATATTTCGCTTTTAATATAGATCTATCAATAATTTATTTTCTAAATGGACACTGCAGTACGGAATGAATTGAACTTTTGTTTGCTTATTTAGGAAAATAATAGGATATTTATCATAAAAAACGCCAATGTAAATCATAGAAAAATTATTTCTGAAAAATCTAGAAAATTTAACATTGTATTTAATGAATATTTTGAAATTGAATTTTAAGGTAAATATTGTAAAAAGGAAAAAAGAGAATACATTTACACATTGCAAATGGTGCTAGCAATCGGCGTAAATAACCAAAAAAAAATAACGCCGTTTGGCGTGTTATCTCAATGTCACAAAGTTGTTCAGCTTAAATCGAAAGATTGGCTACTTGTATGTATAAGCCAAGCGACAAAGGCTGCACAACAACGTGCGGTTTTCGGTGCTTAACTAGCGATAGGACGACAAGGGTGACCACGCGCCGTCTGGGGCGTTTTCCTAGCGACAAGACAAAAAGGCAATAACGATATACATTTGGTTATGTTGTCGCTATCGACAACGCAACGAAGCATAGTGCAAAAAATCAGCAACCAAACCATACTATATGAGATACGCAGTATAACTATATACATGGTGATAAATACGGCAAAGTCATTCAGAAATCGTAAGATGTAAATATTACTTTTCTAAAAATCTTTCTCTTAGTACATTTTTCTCAAGTTGATTTTCTAAAAATATTTATGTTTGTTTTGATGCAGCTTTTAAGCCTTGAAAAGGTTTTATATTATAAGAAATATGACAATTCAAATCATTGAAAGTTATTTCTTGAAAAAAAACAAAAACAAACAAAAATACATTAAAAACGAGGAAGCAAATGTTTCAAATGGGTAAAAATTATGTTTTTGTTTTGTGTAGACATCATGTGTTATATTAAATTTGTATCATATTTAGGTATCTTTGTGATGTGTCAAAGTTTATCATTTTTCTATGTAATTTAATGTCATGTTTTATGAGAGAAAGTTTGACTGAATATGTTAATTTGAAACAAATGAAGTGCAGACAAAGGCAAATTTTGTTTACATTTTTTGTATACTGGATCAATTAATGGAATAAAACAATATATTATACATCATTATATCGATATATTACCGTTCAGAAAATAAGTTCAGAAAATCTTTTAAAATTACCTTTTGTTTAATTATTCAGTACATTTTAGGTATGAGGTGCAGTGTAGTACAGTTAATCAATTTTTATTCAAATCACAATTCTTAATCTAGAATATTGTTTTTTTAAATACTTTAATTCCTTGTTCTCTTTCATTCTTAATAAGATAAAAACAAATTGAATTCTTTTATAGCTGACATTTGTTATCTCCCTTCGTTGAAGTTGATGAATTTTCCTCAGTTCTAGAAAATGACCAGACTAGTTTAAGAATTACAGACATTTGGGTATTTTTTCTTCATATTTTGTCAATAACTGTAACGAAATCGTATAATAATATTCAGTATCTTTATATACTTTATATGAATGAGTGCTGGATAATATTGCCTGTGGGTCACATAAGTACAAGCCTGTATTCATTGAATTTATTATTAAATTTTTTCGAAATCTGTAACAAAGTAAGACACTACAGCTGCAATCTTATATTCTCAATGATTCAGTGAATGTGATGGGAACCAGGTTGAAAGATTTTCCTTTTAAGCTCCAATTGTTCAGAAGTGGACTTTTGTGATGGCTTGTTTTATGTCCTCCACTGTTATATCTACACTTTATCCTTATTTACATTTTACAACAACATGTCCTCCTAAACAACATGGCTTATTTTGACCAAACTTCACAGGAATGATCCTTTGCAGGTAACCAACTACATAAGCTATATTAATGGTTTAAGTCTAAGCAGAGCAAAAGAGCAATTACATTGTCTTTTAAATGAACGCTTTGTAATATTTTTGTCAGAAACTGTACAGACCTTGGGTAATCATTAATTGTAATCATTAATTTTTTTAATCGATTACATGATTACGCTGTACCTTGCCCAAAATTGATAAATTTTATTGTAATTAATCAGTTACAGCTAAAATTCAGTCAGTAATTATGATTACAATTTGATCGACATTGATTTCTTTCAGATTTAACAGGAAAGTATTTTAATTCGAAGTATGCCTTTATTTTTACATAATATAGTTTAACTTTTGATTTACATTTAAACAGTAAAAGCCCTTAATTAAGACCATCATCTGGGCTGGACCAAAGTGGTCGTAGTTGTGAATACTTTTATCATTGCTTACATACTTTATGACCATGGTCTGTTTTAGTCATTTTGTATAAAAACAGTATGCATCTTAATCAACAAATACAATATAAAATACACTATAAAAGTATGCTTTGATATTTGATAAGAGGAAATCATTTTTCTGAAGAAATATAACATAAAATTCTTTTGGTCAGATTTCAATGTCAATTATTATATGATGTACACAAATCACATCTCAAATAAAAATCAATTATTCACAAAACAAATGTGCTGAGAGCAACATTAAACCACTCTTAAATTTACCTTCCCACCTTATTTCATACAATAACAAAATAATAACAGTTTTCACACCTTGTGAAATTAAGAGTCATGCAAAGCATTCAAGCAGATCATAAAAATAAATTTAAGATCTAGATAGGTGTTGACTTTAATATAAGTGGTCTCAACTTATATGGGTCAAATTAAGAATAAAGCAAAGAATTTGGACTGAATCATGTGGTTTTAAAAGTGGATACGCGTTTGTTCTTAATTTTGGATCATGTAACCATTGACATAAAGAACCTTGTAAAAATAGTTTTATTAAGGGGGTGGTCTTAATTCAGGGGTTGTTATAAGTAGGGATTCTACTTTACATTGAATGCAATCAATTATCAATCAATTACTCTCTTAAAGAAGCTTAACTGATCTTCTCACATGTCTACTTCCTGAAATTTACCCTTCTAAAACGTGACCCCAGTAGTGCTCAAATCTCATGATCTTCAGGTTAATAGACCGGAACCTTGACCATTTCGGTAAGGGTTTCAAAAAAATTCAATTCACAAGGTGAGGTATACAATTTTAAGAATAAATCTTTAATAAACTCGTTTAATATTTATGCTGGAATAAAAGAAATTGAGGCTATTGAATGAGTGAATGTTATATGCCGAATGTATTGAACAAAGGTAATAAAATTATATTATATAGTTCAATAAATGTAGTTAAGCTACACAAGTGTAATTTTATAATAATGAAATTAAGAATTGTTATGGAAATAGTGTCATATTTTCATTGTTTAGCCAGTGAACAGTTAATATTTAGTGCATGTTTCAAACTATATTTTTATTGTTTATAAACGTAAGTGATGTCACGTCAAATTATATATACACAGCGCTGTGATACGGGTAACATGGAGTTGCAAAAACAGCAACGATTATATATATTTCTTTTTTCTGTGTATTACAGCAAGAGTTGCTGTTTCAAGAGTTTATAGAGCATGTAGATTCTAGTCACTTTATGAATAAAACTGTCTTCACAAAATACATGTACATGGATTTTAAAAGGGGAAAGCTGGACAATATAGATTATCTCTTTATTTGGAAAATAAATGGACTATTTAAGAGAAATGTTAGAAAGAAAAACAAGGGAAATTTCAAACAACAGCAAATAAAGAATTAAAAAGGTATTTCGTGTCATATAAATAATAGCAAACGTTGTATGTACATTTGTATACAAAATTTAATCCGTTCGTAGTTTTCTTTGGTCTGCATTTTAACTACCAGCAGTGTGTGAAAATATGTTGCGAGACCAAATAGTAAGCGAGATTCAATTATAACAAGCTACATGTAGAAAAATGTATGACTTTACTGAACAGTTTAATAGTACAAGCGGGAATGCCAAACATAGTTGTACTATGTCTATTTGCACAAAATTAGTCTATACCTTTCACAACTTCAATATGTTATGGGATGTTTTTTGCTAGAGCATAGCATATGTATATAGTGTGAGGAAGTATTTAGCCAGCTTACAGGTTGGTGGTTCAACTTGCTCCAAAAAATGCACAAAAGGGTACCAGAAGGTCTTATTCCATTAGTAAAATGGTGGAAAGTAGAGCTCTATATGACATTACCAGTTTAATAGTTACTTATAGCACAACAAAACTATACAAACAAACTTAATTAGACTATCGGAATCCTAATTGCAGGTACTTTCCAAAGTATATAAGTATAATATCAACTTGACTAAATTATACAATCGGAAAGTAAAACATCAGCAGTAAAAATGTCTTGCCTATAACTCGAAAATACATCAAAAAATTTGAAATAAATGTACAACATGATAAAATGACGTGTCATGCACAAGACCAAGACACAACCTCCAAGGTCACCCTTAGCGGTCAAAGATCAACAGTAAGAAAATCCCATTACTTGATTGAAATGGCTCTGCACAATCTTGTATCAAAATGATCAAACTTTTTGTTGTGCGCTTGACCTAGACCCCTAGCTCATATGAATCAAGGCCACATTTTGAAGTCAAAGGTCAACCGTTTGAATATAGTGTCCGATCCATAGCTCTGCCATGCATCAAGGGATTTTGAAACACTTTAGGCACAAATTTGTAGCATAATGAAATCGTTTATCATGTGCAAGACCTAGACCCCTTCTTCCACGGTTCATCCGTCCTTACTTTAAAAGGTGTATATTTCAAAACAAACTAATGTAATACCAACAATGCTGTCCTGTCATAATATGTTACATCTTATTTGGTGTCCTAACATTAATAGCGGGACATATGTGTCTTTCAGGCGGATATCTAAATAGTGATTTTCTTAACACTTTAATGGTAGTTTTTCTGACAATTGTATCAAGAAATGTTTACATTATTGATGGCATTAAGCTGCCATAACTTTGTTTTCATCTACATGAACTATCCTTTGTTAAAATTTAAGACGATATTTAATCATACAATCAATTCAAATGATCATAATTTGGGAGACATCGGAACACATCGGTTTACCATATTAACACTATGGAAACACATGTACTCTGAAACTAAAGAAATTTATTTCGGTATTATGCATTATTGTAATGCCCTAACAAAGGAGATGGTGATGGTATATTCGATGACCGGATTATGCCAGATATTTCATATAATTCTGATAGCTGTGAATCGTGTTGTGACTTAAGCCTTTTGGTGTTGGAACTTAATCCTCAAGGCTTTTTAGTTTTTAGCCTCTTTGTGTTTTTTGTGTCTTTAGCATCTTGATGTTGTAAATTGAACTTAAGATTGAAACTTTTGATGTTGTGTTAATATCTTGTTGTTAAGGCTACAACCCCTTGATGGTGTGTCTTAATTCCCTTGGTGTTGTGACTTAAGCCCATTGATGTTGTGTTCGAAGCTTCTTTGTGTTGTGCCTTAAGACTCTTGATGTTGTGTCTTAAATGTCTAAGTGCTGTGGCTTAACCCTTATGATGTCGTGTCCAATGTTTCTTGGTAATGTATTTTACGCTTTTAAATGTTGTGTCTCAAGCTTCATAGTGGCGTGTCTTAAGCTTCTAAGTGTTGTGTCTTAAGACTATTGGTGTTGTGTTTTAGGCTTCTTGATGTTGTTTCTAAAGTTTTTTGTTGATGTGTCTTCTGTTTCATTGTGTTGTGACTTAAGCCTATTGGTGTTTAAGTCGTAAGTCTATTGGTGTTTTTGTCTTAAGCCTCTTGGGTATTGTTTTTAGCCTCTTAATGTTGTGAATAAAACCTTTCAAGATTGTGTTTAAAGCCTCTTAATGTTGTGTCTTAAGCAACTTGGAATTGTGACTTAAGCCTCTTTATATTGTGTCCTAAGCTTCTTTGTGTTGTGTCTTAATGCTCTTGCTGCTGTGTCTAAAGTTTCTTAGTGATGGGCTGGTGTTGTGGCTTAAGTTTCTTGGTGTTCTGTCTTAAGCTGTTTGTAGTTGTGTCTTAAGCTTCTTGTATTTGTGTCTTAAGCTTCTTGTAGTTCTTTCTTAAGCTGCTTGGTGTTGTGATTAAAGCTTCTTTGTGTTGTGTCTTAAGTTTTTTTCTTATGTTTTTCGTTGTTTTTGCTTTTCTTTTATTTCCTTTGTTTGTTTCTTTCTGCACAGAAAGATCCATTGTGCTGTATTTTAATTTAAATGAAACGAAAATGAAAACTGCCATCAATATGTACAAATGCCTCAATGACTTGCATGTATTCAATTTAGTGCCCAAAGATGCAAGTTCCTCTGACGTGTTACAGGAAAATAGTAATGTCAACAATATGTTTATCAGATTTGCATTGTAGATTGTGAGGCTTATATCCTCTATTTCTCTACTGTATGGGCACCAACCATTGAATAATTCATTAACTAGTTTCAGTCCATTGTTTTGAAGAAGTGTCAGCCTCCTGAGAAGTAACTGTTGTTCTGTATGAGATATTTTATTTTCAAGCAGATTTTTGCGTAGCATCATGTAACTTTGTAGCTTTTTATTTTCTACCTTTGTTTTAACCCATTACTTCATATACACGCCTTTTAACGCCTTTTTCACCCCCCCCTTTTTGTTGTCTCAAATGATGAAAAAATGCCTTATTTAGGCCCCAAACACTTGTTTTTGTTTGAGAAATGTTGTTAAAAAAGTGACCTCTTTTTCGGCGCGGCCCCCCAACCAAAAGATACATCAGGGGGTTGCCAGAAGGGGGATGTGCCAAGAAAATTTTGGACTTGTGAGAGGCTGTAAATGACCCCAGATTGATCATAAGGTAACGTGTAACCAACGCTGAAAAACATTTGACTCTATCTCAATCCATTGAGAAGTTGCAGCACTTTGAAATCAATTTTGATGGAAAAAATCAACGCAAAATAGTGATTTTTGGCAATTTTGAGATGTCCCCTCGTTGCCATGGTAACAGAAAATTTAAGCCTGAGCATGTTGTTGCAAGGGCAATGGTCCAGTCAACATTTGTGCCAAGTTTGATTAGTGTTGAAGCAGTTTTTATAGTATTATAGCAATTTGAACTTGTAACGGGAGACTTTTCAATGAAAACAGCCATTTTTCACAAAATGCTCATGAAGTAATGGGTTAATGAAAAAAATAAAAAAATCTACAAAACAACAATTTTTCTTCAAATTTATATGACAGACCATGTTTAAACATGAAAAAACGCGATTAAGGGTAATTTCAAGTATTTTCATCATTTTCTATTAATGAAAAAAATAAAAAAATCTACAAAACAACAATTTTTCTTCAAATTTATATGACAGACCATGTTTAAACATGAAAAAACGCGATTAAGGGTAATTTCAAGTATTTTCATCATTTTCTATTAACCCATTACTTCATATACACGCCTTTTAACGCCTTTTTCACCCCCCCTTTTTTGTTGTCTCAAATGATGAAAAAATGCCTTATTTAGGCCCCAAACACTTGTTTTTGTTTGAGAAATGTTGTTAAAAAAAGTGACCTCTTTTTCGGCGCGGCCCCCCAACCAAAAGATACATCAGGGGGTTGCCAGAAGGGGGATGTGCCCCCTTCTGTTTGGGGGGGGGTTTGAAGGGGGGCGGAGTCCCCCTCATCGCCAAGAAAATTTTGGACTTGTGAGAGGCTGTAAATGACCCCAGATTGATCATAAGGTAACGTGTAATCAACGCTGAAAAGCATTTGACTCTATCTCAATCCATTGAGAAGTTGCAGCACTTTGAAATCAATTTTGATGGAAAAAATCAACGCAAAATAGTGATTTTTGGCAATTTTGAGATGTCCCCTCGTTGCCATGGTAACAGAAAATTTAAGCCTGAGCATGTTGTTGCAAGGGCAATTGTCCAGTCAACATTTTTGCCAAGTTTGATTAGTGTTGAAACAGTTTTTATAGTATTATAGCAATTTGAACTTGTAACGGGAGACTTTTCAATGAAAACAGCCATTTTTCACAAAATGCTCATGAAGCAATGGGTTAATGAAAAAAATAAAAAAATCTACAAAACAACAATTTTTCTTCAAATTTATATGACAGACCATGTTTAAACATGAAAAAACGCGATTAAGGGTAATTTCAAGTATTTTCATCATTTTCTGTTAACCCATTACTTCATATACACGCCTTTTAACGCCTTTTTCACCCCCCCCCTTTTTGTTGTCTCAAATGATGAAAAAATGCCTTATTTAGGCCCCAAACACTTGTTTTTGTTTGAGAAATGTTGTTAAAAAAAGTGACCTCTTTTTCGGCGCGGCCCCCCAACCAAAAGATACATCAGGGGGTTGCCAGAAGGGGATGTGCCCCCTTCTGTTTGGGGGGGGGGGGTTTGAAGGGGGGCGGAGTCCCCCTCATCGCCAAGAAAATTTTGGACTTGTGAGAGGCTGTAAATGACCCCAGATTGATCATAAGGTAACGTGTAACCAACGCTGAAAAACATTTGACTCTATCTCAATCCATTGAGAAGTTGCAGCACTTTGAAATCAATTTTGATGGAAAAAATCAACGCAAAATAGTGATTTTTGGCAATTTTGAGATGTCCCCTCGTTGCCATGGTAACAGAAAATTTAAGCCTGAGCATGTTGTTGCAAGGGCAATGGTCCAGTCAACATTTGTGCCAAGTTTGATTAGTGTTGAAGCAGTTTTTATAGTATTATAGCAATTTGAACTTGTAACGGGAGACTTTTCAATGAAAACAGCCATTTTTCACAAAATGCTCATGAAGCAATGGGTTAATGAATAAAATAAAAAAATCTACAAAACAACAATTTTTCTTCAAATTTATATGACAGACCATGTTTAAACATGAAAAAACGCGATTAAGGGTAATTTCAAGTATTTTCATCATTTTCTGTTAATGAATAAAATAAAAAAATCTACAAAACAACAATTTTTCTTCAAATTTATATGACAGACCATGTTTAAACATGAAAAAACGCGATTAAGGGTAATTTCAAGTATTTTCATCATTTTCTGTTAACCCATTACTTCATATACACGCCTTTTAACGCCTTTTTCACCCCCCCCCTTTTTGTTGTCTCAAATGATGAAAAAATGCCTTATTTAGGCCCCAAACACTTGTTTTTGTTTGAGAAATGTTGTTAAAAAAAGTGACCTCTTTTTCGGCGCGGCCCCCCAACCAAAAGATACATCAGGGGGTTGCCAGAAGGGGGATGTGCCCCCTTCTGTTTGGGGGGGTTTGAAGGGGGGCGGAGTCCCCCTCATCGCCAAGAAAATTTTGGACTTGTGAGAGGCTGTAAATGACCCCAGATTGATCATAAGGTAACGTGTAACCAACGCTGAAAAACATTTGACTCTATCTCAATCCATTGAGAAGTTGCAGCACTTTGAAATCAATTTTGATGGAAAAATCAACGCAAAATAGTGATTTTTGGCAATTTTGAGATGTCCCCTCGTTGCCATGGTAACAGAAAATTTCAGCCCGAGCATGTTGTTGCAAGGGCAATTGTCCAGTGAACATTTGTGCCAAGTTTGATTAGTGTTGAAGCAGTTTTTATAGTATTATAGCAATTTGAACTTGTAACGGGAGACTTTTCAATGAAAACAGCCATTTTTCACAAAATGCTCATGAAGCAATGGGTTAAGGAAGGCAAATGCATCCATCATTCTTGAAATCAACTTCTCCTCACAATATTCATTCTGGGAAATATTTTCAGCTTGCCATAACATAACTGTCTTTACTATATAGGAGGAGATGTTGCTGCACATAGGTTGAAAAATGTGTTTTGCTGCAAGTTTCATCAGCACAAACACCTTTGTCTGAGTGTTATTAAATGACTGTATTAAAAGAACCTCTGCCATAGTGAAAGAGATTCTCCACTGCAGATCCTCGTCTGTGCTGCCTACCTTGCCCACTGGAACAACTTGCACTGGAAGAGACATTACTTTGCCTATAGTTTCCTGAGATGGCCATCCACAGTTTCTGTTCCTTTTCTTCCATGCCTCCAATTCTTTATCAGCATGGCACGGGAATCCTCTGACAAAATCCATCCCCTTGTCAATGAGATTCATAGAGGAAGGCAAGCCCTCCTCATCAAACTGCTCCATATATGAGGGAATTGAGGGGCCATAAGGTTTCATATAATGTGTAATTTTGTAAAGAAAAGTACCTTTAATTAGTCGTAGAAAATTGTCATTTTTTGTCATAAAGAGCTTACTTGAAAGATATTCCGCTCTTTTCCTTTCTACTACTGCATATTTTAAGCTTTCATATGTTTTAGAATCAGTACCTTTCCTCATTAATTTAAGGTATGTGTAGCCTTCAGGAGCTCTTTTTTGCTCCATTTTGAATATCACTTTGTCATTCTCTGTACTACTGCCACAGCAAATGACAGCATGGTTTACATGCAAAATGTCCACATCATTGCAATATTGCATTCCGGTACCTTCAGTTATACTGCCTCCTATTACTTCCTCAATATTATCATTTGTGTGGATATATTTAGCAGCAATATCTATAGCTCTTGAAAATTTTCTATAGAATCCAATTCTTTCTTTAATTCTTTGTTGACCAAAGCCTAACATGTCCATGTACTCACTCATCCATTTGGACAGATCTTCCGCTGATGTCATCATTAGTTCTCCTGTCCAAACCTGAAACATAAAGTTACGTAAAAATGAAAGCATTCCAAGTTAAGTTTTAAAATAAGTAATTATATTTATGGGTTCAGTTATTGGGACATTACAAAATGTTTGAAAACCGAAATGATAAAATAAAACATATGAAAAAATAGACCTCATTATCCTAAAAATGTATGTATAATATCCTATATATGTATTTAAAAATACTTATTATATAATTTACACAATACAATTTACTTTTCATCAAGTTAAGCACAATTTATTTATAGTTTCTGAAAGAGGAATACCATGTTCAAACGGGTAGGGTCGGGTTAAAGCTAAAACCTGCTAAAAGATTTCAAAAACTAGTAGCAGAGGATGGCATTTGACCATAACAACCAAGATAATTTTATATTGGTCGTAAGTTTAGCTCAATATGTCAAGCGTTGGATTACCTGATGGAGCAGGTAGCTTTTGTTGTGATTGATCATGAAATATCTTCTATGGCCATTTGCACTGTACCTCTGCTCTGGCATGCACAGAAGTTATGAGTTTCTTGCCAAAGTGAAAGCAACTATTACTGGTAAAATATATGGCAGCGTGTCCACGAACGATGCGGTTGCTGAACTGAGCTCTGGTAAATTCAATGTAGCTCCCTGTCGAGAACCAGAGTGAAAACTACTAAAAGCAAGATTTATATTGAAACATGTCCTTGTTTATCTTTAACAAGGTATGGTATGCGGCCTTAGCGGAAAATAGTTACTCCATTTAAGTCTTATATATATTTGAATACGACGCATGATTAACTGCAGAATGACACAATTTATTTTGCTACACATAATTATGATTAAATGAAAAGACATACATCAGCTTCACACTTCGGACCTATCTTAAATTTTTGATTTTGTTGCAAAACATTTTTTGTTTGCATTTTCTTCAAATCTTAAATTTAAAACAAATACAAACAGTGTAATCTTTGATACAAGATACAAGAAGCTTTATTTTAAGTAAGTTTACAAATAATACAAAACTTTAGCTAATAAGCAATTTACTAACAATAGCTATTTACCAATCAATAAACATATAAACTAACATATAACAAATCTAAAAAGTAAAATCCATTTAATGCCAGAGGCTTAGGCATTAATAAAAGCAGTGCAATTAAAGAGAAATATTTGCAACAACATGACAATTTAAACAAGATATTGTGGCATGTACAGAATATAGGGGACTAACAGCTTAAATGTAATAAAATACTATATGTCAGGAGAAATGTCTGCCTTGATGTTATTTTATCTGAGGAAAGATTCAGTAATAAAAACTAATAAAAACTAGAAGCAATTTCCAAGATATGGGGGCTGGGCAGCACCGCCTGACATGAAAGTGAAATATTCTCAGTTGGAAAACTAGCATGTAATTGTTTAGTTAACACTTTTTTTAAGGTATTTTTATCTGTTTCTATCTCAAATCAATATATACATTTAAACAACAAACGCTGATTATTATTTACACCCAAAACAAAGAATTTTGATCATTATTTACACCCAAAACAAACACACGTCATCTATCAGCCACTTATACGAAATATCTTTTCACGTATACGTCTTTTATACGAAACAATAGTAGACACCTGGCGAGCCCAAGCTTTAAACAACTTATGATCAAACAAAACAATAAAATCACCACAAAATGAAGAACGCAGAAATGACTATTTTTACAACTTTAAGATACAGTTTAAACCACAAACATTCATCCAACAATATTAATTCCACACAATCTAATCAGCATCAGAAAACAACTTAAACTAAAGCACCCAATATTTACAAATATCGTCAAAACAAGTCATCAACTAATATAATCTTGACCAGACAAACATTCAACCAATATCAACCAATTATATCTTCACAAACAGATATAGCTCAACAACCAAAACAACTAATTACAACCAATAAACCCTGATCAATTAGGATCACCACAATTATATTCAACCAACTTCAACAAACCAACAACAACACATTCAAAAAAATACACGCTACACACTATCAGCGTGTCTCTCCTAAACTAACTGATGTAAAATATCTCTCAAAACCCGCATATATAAATTTGCGAGCTTAAACAATTTGACCTTTACATTTAGATATATTTGATATTCCCAGCAACAGGTTTATAAATGAAACTGTATAAACTTCAGTTTACCGCTGACTCGTTGTAGAAATAAACTATCTACAGTGAAACTGTATGATTATTCTGACACTATAGCATAGTACGTAGGAGCTGACAGTTTCATTATTATAGTATAATACATTCACAATAGTGAATAATTTAGTACGAGTTAACATCCAGGGTATATACTTAACTAAAAAGTCATTAAACGAATAGAATTAGCTTAAAAAGGTTCACATAAAGTAAAAATTGCATAATAAAATGTTGGATAAATGACATAGATGATAACATACACATGTTATGCATGGCAAAGAGGAGTTTAATTAAACACACAAGCAAATTTAGAAAGGATAAAGTACCATATCAAAAATACAAAGTGTAAAAGGAATTATTATACAGCATTTCAAACAAAATGTGCTAAAAAAGAGGGGATAGCAAACCAGCAACATCAACATTAAATAGATTTCCTAAATACAAGCACAGATTTACAGCTAGGGCATGTCAAGACCTGGATCAGTCTCCTAAACACTTTGTAACTTTCAACCTTTCAGATGTCATAAGGGTGGCGGTCCCATTTCTGCACGTGTGTGACTGTTTTGATTAATGGTATACATGTAATTATCTACTCATTATGAAACATAACTAGTATTTTTGAATTGAATTAATTTATTTGTATATGGTGGTGGTATTTCATAAAGGCACTTCTTTTGGCTATAGTTTTGATTATTGATAAACGTAGAATTTGAAAATAGGTAATATGTGTATATGTTAGAAATCCAAAGGAAAATGAAGTCTTTTGGGGATTAAATATGATTAAACATATGTCTGGCAATCATAATAAATTTCAAAATGCCCAGTAATGAACAATATTAAACAAATCCTAATAAATCTCGACCGTGAGATGTGTTGTACTTTTCGGTTTCTACCACCATAATAAGGATATTTAAATGTACCTGTTTACATTTATATCTACAAATTTACCTTTTTAGGTGGACATTTACTCGATATATTGAAATAAACATAATCATTTGATTTCTCTTTGATTTAATGATTAGTTACTAAGCGTAAGTTAGATTAGAATACCGTAACCTTTCTGAATTTTCATGCTATTTGGTTGACGTCCTTATCCGAAGTTTGACGGAAAGGGCCGAGTGACAGAAAATTACAAACAAAATGTCATATCACTTTAAAAAACATCAATTAAGAATTCAATTTGTATTGTTGTTTAAATGTTAGCTTGGTTATCAGGCAGCTATTTAAATTGTTATGAGTTTCGTTAACCATGTCAATCCTAGTTGAATTTAATGTAAGGCCTCCATTTTTGGAACTGTCCGTTATCAAATTCAGGTGAGGTGAAAAATTAAAGCCAGCAAGCCAATAGAAAGACTCAAAGACATTTAAGAGCCGCATTTAGTGCATACTGACCTGGCTTTATACTGGGATCATATTTTAAGTCTGAAATTATGTTGAAATTGCTTTATTAGTTAATATATGATCAGAGAAGGGCAATTTGATATAATGCATTAGAATCATGGCAATAAAAATATTTATGTTTGACAAATAATTAAAAAAGTCAAACACTTAAACAAATACAACAGCAAACTAACAAAACAAGAAGACATAGATAAAATCAACTTACTTCAAATATTATGATGTAATAGAAATCTTAGTGAAATATTCAATATGACCTGTTAATCCTGCCTGTATAAATTATAGAAAAACAAAACAGGTGACACTTACAATAATTCTAATTTTGATATTGGGAAAATTTCAGTTTATTTTTACTATCTAATGAACTGATATACTACATGCGAATCAAATGATAAAGTTTTGCACATTGCACATAATGCAGTAAAATAACTATTGATATTCAAAAGCCAATAACCACCTTTGTTGGACAATAAAAATATTTTTAAAGAGTAAAATAAAGTTCCTAAGATTTAAATTATCAGCCCTTTCAAAGATATCATTAAGGCAACATTTTGTTTCTGTTATTGCAGCGTGAGGTTGGCTTTAACTTTGACGGACACTTAAACTGTGTAGGAGCAATATCACTAGTTGTTCCAATATCCACTACAAATTTTGGGAATGCAAGCAATAACGTCCTCTATTTTTGGGTCCCATATTGAAGAGGTGGTGGACCTCATCTTAGTATGCTCTCACATTTTGCATAGGAGATTAAAATGGCGCTTATTGTTGTTTACCTTGACAATTGTGCCAAGACTTACATTAAGATGCTTTGACATTTAAAATGCAAATGTGTCATCTTTATTATATAAATGCGTAATTTTAAATGAATCACTTACTCGATCAGTGTATCATCTCGATTCCATCGCAGTATTCATTTTTGTTTTTAGTGGGATGGTTAAGTCTTGTTTTTATTGTTTTCTACAGTATTGAGCGACAATATATGTCTCATGTCCTGTTGTTAAGTGTTCTGTGACTCTTGTCTCGATTTTTTTTATCAATTTCTGTTTCATGCTTAACTAAATTGAGAATCATAACACTCAGTATGATGTTCTCTAACTATGTGGCGTCAAAAAAACATCCTTTTTATTTTCACATTGGTCTTTTAAACATTTAATAACTGTATTATGAGTTATATGCAGAGTTCAAGTGATGAAATAAAATGTTTTAATTGCTTTTAAATCAATGAAATATATGTCACATGCATGTTAGCTAGTGACAAATATGCAAATATTTTCTAACATATCACAGATGGCGATCGATTGATTCCTGTGCAAATGTAAAAGGGATGCTATGTTTGGCTTTCATCGGCTACCGATACAGACCGGAATATCAAACTCGAGGATAGTTGTTTCCGGCGTTAACAAAGCTCTCCTAGATATTATCATATTTCGGAAAGAAATTATGAAAACTTATACAGTAGAACTTTTATGAGTCGTACATCGAAAGAAAAGCGGATTTTCTCTATGTGTCGAAATAAAACTGGTGTGCCGAGTTCCCCCTATTTATTCTTTATAAAAACGTAAATATATGTCGAAATTTTATGTGTCACATCTGTGTAAGACACTTTTCTTAGCACTTTGGTAAACTGTAGAAAATCCAGTCTGATATATGCAAGAACATATAACTCTTTATTCTACATATTGGGGAAGAATTGCTTGGGGAAAAAAACGTTTTTGGTGATGACACATACTTTTGTTTTGAATAACCTTTGTTGATGAGTAGCTGTTATCATTGGAGATTAAATTATTCATTTATTTATTTGTTTTATGTCTCATCTTTACAAATATACATAAATAAATACAAAATACACAAGACAAACATAAATTACATGAAAAGTTATTCTAAACAGAGGAAATTTACTTTTGTTTCTTAGGGAGACAATTCCACACACAATATCACAGCATTTTTCTGCTTTATGCACTGAGGAATTGTCCCCCTAGCTACACAAACTTAATGTTATTATTGTTATTCAATGAAAGGTTATGTTATACTTTAAAGACATAACATCAATATATACACATTATTGTCTGTTTTTCTTAGTGAAGTTAAAATTTTGGTATAAAATGGGACACAATGAAAAAAAACTATACTTAAATGTTTAAATGTTGACATTATGAATAGATATCATTTAACATTGGAAAGTATTTCATTTGTTATACTTTATACTTTCATTTCTAAAAATGTCATCAACTTAAGTATATCAAGGACTTACATCGATTTGTTTTCATCAATAAGTTTACATGAAAGTCTGTTTTATCAATACAATACATTGGTTTAGGCAATGTATGTCTTATACAGATGCAACATATATTTGACCAATATATAATGTTTATGATCGTTTATACTTAGAATTAAAAGTCAATTAATGACATTTATAAAACCATAGCCTGTCATAAAAATGCTTGACTGTTTTCACTTTAAAAGTTTATATTTTCCAATTAAATTTATCTAAGACTATGAAAATATAAAATAATATTCACTGTTTGAAAAAGTAAGTAACCATGTGTGATATGTGCAAGAAACCTAAGTCTTAGTGTAAATGAAACAGTTATCTTAAAACCAACATTCTAGTATAACATTTTTCTGTTATTACTTATACATATTGTACATATTTTTAAGGAAGATAATATATATATAAAAAACGATATAAAGGAGCAATTATTGTATTCTCATTTGTAAAGGAAAGTTACTCTTTTCTTAAGTATGTCAAAGCAGGTTTTGGCAGTATATCGTACGCAACTCGCATTTAAAAATATGAAAATAAACTTCTCCTTCGTTGTCATTGTGTGAAATGGTGGTTTTTGACGCTCAAGTTTTCAAATTAATTTACACGAATATCTTCCATTACAGCGTGAATTCACTTTCTACCTTGTCATTTAAAGGGACAAAATCTTTCATTTACTGGTAGGCGTTCGAATCTGCCTGTCTCTATAATTAGTTTTGCATCTGAACTTAGCAAAATCGGATCTGTGGCAGCGCGGTGGAATGATGTTGCAATATTCCTCAGTTCAATACATTCAAGATGATTAAAAATTTGTTTTGTTCTGAAACACCTGTTTTTACATCTTGTACTACCAACTGAATTAGAATAATAAAAAGTTTGTAGTTTGTTCCTTGACCTTATTATCTTACTTATTTTAAGAAGTTGTGAAGTGGGGATTCTAACTAAATTGGCTAATACATGATTTGAATGTTTCTAATTTGACCATTGTGGACTTCAGCACAAGTAACACAATTTCATCTTGAACATTTGGTGATTTATTTCCTTGACTACTTTGTTTTCTGGTTTAAAATGTCTCGACGAGCTTGGGGGTCGTGTTCTTTCACTTCATTATTATCAACTTGAGTACCTTTGTCAACAATGTCTGGTGATGAATTTATATCATCATTGTTACCCAACATAATTTTCTTCTTCGTACTTGAACCAGTTCATCATCTGTTCCTGATAAAAAACGTTTCCGCACTGTCAAGTTTTAAGCACTATCAGCACATATTAATCATCCTCATTCAATAATTCTACAAGAAAAGCATTGATGCAAAGCATCAAAGGGAGTCCAAGCAAGAAATGCAGCAGGTGAAGTTGAACTAGTAGATATGATTATGATGACGAGATATTCTTATAAACTTTTCAATGGTTAATTGGCTTTTAACAGACTCGTATATCACTTATGAATGAACGGACGAAATTAAGACATTGTTCATTATTAACTTTAATTGGTATGCTAGAGATTAGAATATTACTTGTTATTTCTTTATGATCGTGGTTTTTAATAGCAACGGATATACATGTGTACAATCATTTATAATCCATATGTGTAACGCATGATCAACACCACACTTGTGTAATTGTCCCTTATTATGTTATTGCTATTAGCGAAGACCCCCTCTTAATCAATTGAATATTTCATAAATCTAATTTGTAACTTTGAATAATTCCTCGGCATCTTTACTTAACACGAATAACAAATTAAATACAATGTTCCAAAGTTGATAGTGTCATATTAATACCATACTAATGTACCCTTTTTCTCAATTATTGTACATATTTATTTTATTTTATCTCATATAGATAAAATAAAACATGCTATTGTTGTTGTTGGGGTTTTTTTTCGAATTGTATATTTATGTATAATAATAATCAATAAATTTGAGTGTTGATCTGTGTTTATTAATTATTGTAACCAAACTAAGTGACAAACATTCATTTTGAAAAAAAAAACTTATTTATCTGTAAAATGATTGTTCTGTTCTGTAACGATATCAAACATCTACTCCAAAACCGGGAGAGACCGGACAATACACGTGTGGTACTACTCGCCGGTCACTAGTAAATCCCGGTCAAAATAGACCAGGAGAGACCGGGAATTGCCAGTTGGAGTACATCCCTCTATAAATAGATTTTCGGAATATTTAGGTCATCAATTCATCATTCGGATACATGTACATCAATAACATACCATAATAACCCACTGTGTACTACAAAATACCCCGAAGAGCGCGATTTATTGATGGAAAAGGTTATTTCATTTGAAAATGTTTGTTGAGAAATTCTCCAGTTCGCTATTCATTGTACATATCGCGACATTTCATTTTTAATTAATAATCAAGCACCCTTATACCTATCGGAATGATCGGCTTTTATTATGACCGACTAAATGGCTCAAGAAGTTGCTGTCGTCCTTTCACAAAATCTGATTTCATTCCATAAGAGGCGCCGCGCTTCGGCGCGGACGCCAATAATTTTCTTACCTCCTCGTGTTAATGGCACAAATGCTAGTTCTTACAAACCGGAAAGTTCATTTCCTGTTTACCACGTGGTCACTTCCCTTTCCGTACAAGTACAATCAATTAGTACATTATCCCGTGATAACATGTACATATGCACCGTTTCAGATAAACTAGTCACTTTTCAAGTTTACCAACAATTTTCCAAACCGATTATCAATATAATCCTATTGTTCTTTATAAAGTCTAAATTTTCAAGTTTCAAAAACGTACAATGTGTATTCTGTTATTTATTTTCTAAAATCACTTCAAAATATTCCCACTTTTACAACATGTCTTCTAAGGCCAGCGATCACTTAACCTTTAACCGTTTACTTCGAAATTTCGTTGAGGAACTGTACAAAAAATAATCATCAGGTGTAAAATGATAAAACAGGTGGCACAATTATTATACTTGTATATGACTGTGATGTTATTCTGAATGCCCTACAGCATCTGTAGCTTTTTTCTTTTGCCTTTCTTTGTTTTCAGTTTCTGAAACAAACGGTCCTTTTTACCATATTTTAAGTAAAACGAAGACAAAACGAAAGCCTGTGTGTATCTGTTTATATAATTCAAAGACTTGCATGCATGTATTTTAGTGCACCATCCTGCAAGATCTTCTGGTGTGTTACAGGAAAAAGCTAAAATGGACAAAACATTCATCCGATTCGCATAATAGAATGTGAGGCTAATTTTTTCTATTTGTCTGTAAAATTCATATGGGCACCAACCATTAATAAATTCATCAACATATATTATTCCAATGGCTTTTAGAACTGTCAGCTTTCTAAGAAGTAACTGTTGTTCCTCTTTAGTGACTTTATTCTCCAGCAGGTTCTTTTGTGGGAGCATGTAACCTGGGAGGTCTTCATCTTCTATTGCAATTTTTAGGATTGCAAGTGCATCCATCAATCTTAAGAGTAGGTTCTCCTTACAAAATTCTTTTTGGGGGATGAATTCAGCTAGCCATAGCATAAGTGTTTTAACTACATATGAAGATATACCTGTGCATAATGGTTTCAAAATTTAGCTATCAACTTCATTAGCACAAGAACCTTTGTTTGTGTGTTATTAAAGGCTTGGACTAATTTTTTTTCAGACATTGTAAAAGATAATCTCCACTGAAGATCTTCATTAACGCTGCCTTTTTGGCCTACTGGAACTACATGAACTGGCAGGGACATTACATGGTCTATAGTCTCTTGACCTGGCCAACCACATTTTCTGTCCCTGCTCTTCCATGCATTCAAAATTTTATTATCTAATTTGCATGGCAAAGATCTGACAAAGTCAATTCCCTTGTCAGTAAGATTATAATGGGAAAGTAAATCCTCCTCAACAAAGAAATGATCAAATTTTCTTGGAATGGATGGGCCATGTTGTTTTTTGAACCGTGTTATTTTGTCCAGAAAACTATTTTTTATCAGGAAATCATCTTTTTTCGACATGTAAAGCTTACTTGAAAGATAATACCTCCCTCTCTCCTTTTCAACAACAGCATACTCAAAGCTTTCATAAGTTGCTGACTCGCGACCTTTATTCACCAGTTCCAGAAATGTGTATCCTGCTGGTGCTCTATTCAAATCTATTTTGAAACTCAGTTTATCATTTCCTGGAACTGTATTGTCACTGCAAATAACAGCATGATTTATATGCACAATATCTAAATCATTACAATATTGCAATCCAATACCTTCACTTACACTACCTGCAATTATTTCTTCAATCATTTCATTTTCATAGAGAAATTTAGCTACGGTATCTGATGCCCTGGAGATTTTTTTATCGAATCTTATTCTTTCTTTAATTCCTTGGTGGCTGAACCCAAGTTCATCTAGGACCTGGCTTACACATTTTGATAGGTACTCCTGTGTAACTGATAACATGATAAGATCCGATGAAAACCTGAAATAAAAAGATACATCAGCATTTCTAGAGACCTTTTCTAACATTAATTTGTTAAGTGATCCTTTATTTGAATCTTTACAACAATGAATGGACAAATTATAAGGTATTTAAAATTATGTATAGACTTCAATACTTATATTATCACAAAGTGCTCAGAGGAAAAGTATCATGATAGCAAACTGACTGTTTCTTCAGTTCATGATTATCCACAAAGCCTTTAAAAAACAACATATCCTTAACCACTTGGTGGATTTGGACCAAACTAATCACATGAGTAATCCTTAGATGGTCTTCTTTATAAGTTCTGTAAATGGTTCCTATATGGAAAAGTAGGACAATGGAGCTAAAAGACTTTTAATATCAAATCTTTAATAAAAAAGACAAGAATAAAGATCAACAAGGACGGGGTTAAAAAATGGGAGGGGGAGTGAGAAAATACCTACCGTAAGCGACAATCCAACAAGGCAGACAACACAAAACATGTAAACATTCAAACACAAGCAACAACACAGACATGAAAAACACGTGAATGAACACAGTGGGGTACCGCCTTGGAACGGTTAGTGGTAGTTAAACCACTGGGGAGTTTAAACGGGTTTTAGGCGCGCCGAACCTCACTCCCAGCCCCAATATGTTCCTGAATGACATGAAAATGTAAATAAAATTAATGCCAATCAAGTGAAATTCTAACAATGGTCATGGTTACATTAGACGAAATAAAAATAAACTTCAAAATAAAAATAAAAAAAATAATAAAAATCAACTTCTCAGTAACTACAACGCCGAAGGCTTAGTACATATTTGCAATGTGGTACCACCTTGTGTTCGTCGACATGAGTAACATAGATTATGTCACTCCAGTCAAAATATGCCAAGCCACTTGGATCAATTATTTTATAAAGACTTATATAAGAAAATACATAAAAGATGTGACCCTTCGAAGCTTTGAACAACTATTATGATATGAAAATTGCAGAATCGGTTTGATTGAGTTTGTTCATGAGAGATAATCTAAAAGTGAGACATCTAATACACCCCCTAACACTGGCTTAAGCAGTATCAATCTTCAGCACTTCAGTGATAATTTCAATAAAACGTTATACCCCTTTGTTAAAAAAAAGTCACCATCCCGGGGTCTCTTAGTTTCCATAGATTTGAAGAGAAAAACTGTCTTACCAAAATTTCTTCATAGAAACTCTTATGACAAGAGCTTACATATCTGGCATTGCTGTAACCGTCCACAAACTTTAACATTGATTTTTTTTTTCTTGGTGTATTGTCTTCCTACTTGGACACAATAACCAGTAGGACAAGAACTTTATGACCAACATACTAAATTTGACCTTTGTTTATAAATGAACTTGACATTCAAGGTCAAATGTCTGAATTTTGCTTGATTTTTAGCTCGACTTTTTGTAATACATGTACAAAGTAGAGGTACTGGTAAAGTCATGTCGGCGTTCCGTTGCAATCCGCAAATGTTATCCTTGGTGTATTGTCTCCATATTGGACCGAAACAACTCTTTGGACAAAACTTCCGAGTAGATCATACTAACTTTTACCATTATTCATAAATGACATTGACCTTCATTGACAAATTTCCTAATTTTGTTTGTATTTCGCTGAATTTTGTTATCAGTGGCTGTAATTTTATTTAAGAATGGATTGCCTTAGAATTTAATTATCTTTTGGCATAGATCTTCAAGTTAACTAGACAGACCTTGATCTTTACTCATAAATGGCCTTGACCTTGAAGATCAAATTATTGAAACTTTCATATTTTTTTTGCAATAACTCACTTTGTTTTTAATGAATAGATTGATTTTATATTATTATACAAAATTCTTAAGTATACGACACTCATGTATATCAAACTCAATTTGACCTTCGTTCAAATATAATGACATTGACATTGGAGGTAAAATAATCGAATTTTCACTTATTTTGACTTTAATTGACTGTAAATTGGTTATTTATTAATCAATGGATTAGCTTCATACTTTGACAAAACAACATTTTGGACAAGACCTTCTGAAAACCTGAAATCACCTTGACCTTGAGATTAAAATGACCTTGACCTTAGAGGTCAAATTTCGGTTAAATTTTCAAAATTTGTTATTTATTTACGGATTTGACTTATACATGGACAAAACAAATCTTGCAAACAAACATACTGAATTATTTAAAAGTGACATTGACCTTAAATTTACCTTAATTGATTAAATTATCTTGTTTTTTCTCCACCTGATAAAAGTTTATACTGTATACCCTTCGGATATGTTGCTTGCTTTTTAAATCTGTCTTTTGACGTCTTATCTGTGATATGCAGGCTTCATAACCTCAGATCCAGTACCGTCCATGAACAGGCTCAATCAAACCGAGCCTGCAACATTTTCAATTTTGTTGTGTTGGACTTTCTTTAGGAATTTTGTTTTTCTCCATTTATTGTCACATCCATGTTATTTGTCCCGTGTTGCGACTGTAAAGGGTGTCCCCGTACATTTAATCAATGATGTTATATTTTCGATCCTTGAAGATCGTTCAGCACGACAATATTGTTGTGTATACATGTTATGTGGTACGTTTCTTCTTTTCAGTCATTTTCAACTTGGGTGGTTCCATTGTTACTACTTGAATACTGTATAATCACCTTTCGGATATGTTGCCTGCTTTTTAAATTTGTCTTTTGACGTCTTATCTGTGATATAAAGGCTTCATAACCTCAAATTCCCTTTCAAAGTTCCATTTTATTTAGTTCCGCCCATTGTTTTCTTGTTTAGGGCAAAAACATTCCTTTACTTGGTAACCATACACCGCTTTTAATGGGATTGCACTCCTGTGTCACATTGAAGGTTCCATGATAACCGCCGTATGAACACATCTACGGATGTTTCTTAATTCAAAATTTCACCATTTTCGTGTTAAATGTTGAATTCTGCTTTAGCCGGTGCTAGGGGGCGTGGACGGTTACTTGCACTTTCCAGTACCGTCCATGAGCAGGCTCAATCAAACCGAGTCTGCAACATTTTCAATCTTGTTGTGTTGGACTTTCTGTAGGGATTCTGTTTTTCTCTATTTTATTGTCACATCCGTGTTATTTGTGCCGAGTGGCGGCTGTAAAATGTCTCCCCGTATTAATCAATGATGTTATATTTTCGATCCTTGAAGATCGTTCAGCACGACATTACTATTAGGGATTCTGTTTTTCTCTATTTTAGTTGTTTATAAATGGCTTAATTTCATATTAAGAGACAACATCTTTCAGGTCAGGCCTCTATGTGTATCGAACTCAAACTGACCTTGACTCAAGTATTGTCTTGACTTTGATGGTCAACTTATTTAAATTTCACTAAATATCGCTAAAATTGGCTGTCACTTTTTAATTAATCAATGGATCATTTTCATAATTGAACAAAACAATCTCTTGGACAAGACCTTCTTAAAGGTTGAACTGACATTGACCTTGGGTTTTAAATGACCTTGACAGTCAAGGTAAAGTTATTGAGTTTTGGTGAAGTTTTCATGATTTTTTTTATTGATGTACAGATTTATTTATAAGTGGACAAACGGCATTTGTGATCAAACATACTTTAGGAATAATTTAATATGACCTTGACATCTAATTGACCTTGTCCGTCAAATGATTTAAAATTCTCTTTACTTTTGTCATTTGTTTATGGAAAATCATTATACTTTACTCATAAATGACCCTGATATTAAAGGTCAAATTATTGAACTATACTTGCTGTTACTTGGCACAACTAATAATAAGTGAATGAATTGACTTTGTATTTAGATTCAACATTTTTATATATAACCTTCGTGCATATTAATCAAGAATTGACCTTGTAAAATTTATTACCTGACTTGGAAGGTTAAGTTATTGAATTTTCAGTGATTTTGCTTTAATTGAAAGTAACTTTGTAATCAATGTATTGATTATATTCTTACTTGGACTTAACAACGTTTAGGACAAGACCAACATAATGGTTTTAATGTCGTTGAGCTTGAACTTTAAGTAGCATTGGCTATCTAGGTCAAATTATTGAATTCTGTTTAATTGTCATGTTATGTCTGTTCTAATTGATTTATAATTGGACAAAACAAGACTTGCAATCAAACACAAATATTGAATAATTTAGATTTGACCTTGACCCCTATTTGACATTGATCATTAAGGTCAAATTAATCAAATTCTCACATTGTTTCCAATGTAAAATCGAACTTTGACATCAGCTTACATAGATTTTGATGAAGTCCTTATTTGTTGACCTTTAATGTACAGCTATGAAGTTTGGACCATGTGCACAGCTTCAGATGTAAACTTGAACTTTGATACCAACTGACCTAGATTTTATATGAAGTATTCTACTTTCTTGTTCTTTGATGTACAGCAATGATATTTTGATCATGTTCACTGTTGACGATGTGAAATTAAATTTAAATATCAGTTGACCTTGAATTTGATAAAATGACGTACGTTTTAGCTCACATGACCACGAAGTGGTCAAAGTGAGGTAACGTGATTGGGCTATGTCCGGCGTCCGACGTCGTGCGTCCTCTGTCGTCAACATTTAGGTTGTTAACACTCTAGCAGTCACAATTTTTGTTGGATCACAATCACACTTTGTCAGAATATATTTCTCAACTAATTAAAGATCAAGTTCCAATACAATATGGATAATGTCACAGGATCAAAAAAAGAAGAAAAACCTTGTTTACACTCTAGTGGCTACTGTTTTGATCCAAGTAACCTGGAAATTGGTCAGGAATGTTGTTTTCATGATTTCTAGGTCAACTTAGAACACAGGTAACAGTACCGTCCATGAACAGGCTCAATCAAACCGAGCCTGAAACATTTTAAATTTGGTCGTGTTGGGCTTTCTTTAGGGGTTCTGTATTTCTCTATTTTTTTTCAAAAACTAGGACACAGCCAAAATATCGAAAAGCCTAAGATTTTGCTGTTTTGTTCCAAATATCCTGGAAATCGGTCGAAATAATCATTTGGTGTTTTCTAGATCCAATTTGAATAAAGGTCATCTGGGGTCAAAAACTATGTCACACTGCCTTAGTTAAAAAAAACTCCTGAGGCTACTATTTTAATTTGGTCCACATGTTTTGGATATCGGTTCGAAAGGTTGATTTAATGATTTCAAGGTCAAGTTCGAATATGAGTTACCTTGGTCAAAAAGTAGGTCACACAGTTCAAATATAGAAAAACCTTGTAAACACGCTTAGGACTATTGTTTAAGTCCAAATTGCCTGAAATTGAAAGAAAGATTATTATGATGCTTTCAATGCCAAGTTTAATATGGGTCACGTTGTGTCAAAAACTAAGTCATACAGCCAAATTATGGATAAACCTACTTATCGCTCTAGAGGCTATTGTTTTTATTCAAATATCTTGGTAATTGGTCAGGAAGGTTGTTTTGATAATTTCTAGGTCAAGTTTAAATATAGGTCACATGGGGTCAAAACCTTGGTCAAACAGCCAAAATATGGAAAAACCTTGTTTACACTTAAGAAGCTATTTTTATCCAAATATCCTGGAAATTGATCAGAAAGCTTGATTCGGTGATTAAGTTCGAATATCGGTCAGCTGGGGTCAAACACCAGGTCAAACCCAATTTTGGAACAACCTTGTTAACACTCTTGGGTCTATTTTTTCAGTCCAAATTTTCTGAAGATTGTTCAAATTATATTCCTGGGGTCAAAATCGGGCCAGCCCCGGGGTCATTGATTTTCATTATGTACATTTAGCAAAAACATAAAAATAATCTTCTTTTCTGAAGATACAAGGCTTAGAGCTTTGATATTTGGTTAATAATATTATCGATATTTCCTCTAACAAAGATCTTTAAAATTTACCTCTAGTGTCAAAGTTGGTTCCACCCCGGGGATAATAGGTTTCCAAATATGGTAAAACACTCTACGGACTACTGTTTCAGCCCAAATATCCTGGAAATTGGTCGTAAAGGTTGTTTGGATGATTTCTTGTTCAGGTCACCTGAGGTAAAAAAAAAAAGGTCACAACACATGAAAAGTCGTATATGGAAAAAACTTATTACAATTTGCATTTGCACTGTTTCAGGTGCATATATGAATGTTATGATATCAGTTTAATTTATATCTGGCATTATATCTGCCTTTCATTCATTGCTAACAATATTAATTCAGAGTCTCAATAATAATTAAGTGAGCAATAGAAGGGCCCTTTTGTTTATTCTTTTCACGTAACTGACTTCTTATTATTGAGTAATTGTTGGAAATTTTAGAATTAGTAACACATAGTTTGTTACCTTTTTCTTCCTTTCTTAATATCATTAAAAATTAGCTGACCTTTTCAGACCTTTCAGTCTACATAATTAAACTAGATGAAGGGAACACATTTTACTGGCATGCAAAGAAGCTTTGTATAGTGACAAATCATAAAATGAAATAATTTAACCAATAATAATAATAAAGTTTTTAAAAAGTTATCTATAAGTTATCAAACCTTGAAATGGCATAAATTGACAAAATAATCAAATTCAGGGACAGATAACTTGAAAATGAAGTTAATAACCGCCCATTAATTTTGCTTAAAATGTTTTGTTATCATTTTAAGACCATGTATAGTTTAGATAAATTCTTTTATGTGGTTTTCATTATGCTATTATGTCTATATATGTCCCTTATCATACACCTTTAAGTCTTAATAAGACTTAATATTGTCTGGAAAAAAATGGGAAATTCTAAGTCTATTTATACTACCCAAAATCAGAAGGTTTTTGCCCATGACTGATGCATGCATTTTAATGACCTGATAGATTACTTTGGGTACATTTATATTTACTTAATTTTAGCAAGTGTGCACAATTGTTTTGGACAACATACGGTGATGTCAGATGCCACATACAACAATTATTGTGTACTCAGTTAACTTCAGTTACGTTTTCGCTGTTAAGCTGAGTTGAATTAGTACTGTTTCTAAAATTTAGGCTACAATAATTGTGACGGAATAATAATTTATTATGAAAAATGTGTATGATACAATATGAAAACTATTTTTATTATTACCGTACGTCCCACTCTTTATAAAAAATTTAACAGTGCCTATACATTCTGAATGATATTTATGGACATTTCTGTTGGTCACATTGATTTTTTTAATATTTTTTTCCATTTTTTTATCGATTTATACAGTTTAAAGGACTAAAAACGGAATGAACCATTGCTCGTAGTGTTAAGTAACGTAAATGATATTTTCCGATTTTTTCTTGTACCGAATTGTTCACTTCGATGTTTATTTTTCGTTTAAGTTAAGTCGTATTTTGAGGCGGAGCATGCGCATAACAATTTTTGTAGACTGATTCTAATGTTTTATGGCTTAAAATGCGATGCATTAGCTTCAATTTGATACGCAAAAATGGATGCCGCCAGCAATCATTCTCAACACTGTGGAGAGGTCTGATGACCTCTCCAATAAATGTTAATGTTTGACTCGATGCAGGGACGTGTTTTTTACTGTATATGTGTAATTCATACATTTTATTGTGTTGCATTTATTGTTATGTCATGATTGGTTGATTTTCCATTGTGGTGAAATACTAGGGTCCCCAGTATGTTCAAAAAATAAACTAACGGTAAGACTACAGATATTCTTAATGAATCGTTCAGTACGGATTGTAGCATCAGGGAGAAATGTATTTTGTACATTTAAACACATACGTGATTGAAATGTTGAATTTTACTCTACACTAAACAACTTCCCTCTGGTTAATACGTACATAGTTTATAACCTGTGTAAATTGAAATATAAGTAAACTTTGGCTTATTTTCTACTTTACTACCTGACATGTACAGTCAAGCTGAAAACAGTAGACGTCCAGGTAAACCTCCAATAGCTTTAACTTCCGTAGTAAAAAGAGGGAAGTTTTAACGACACAAATGTTTAGAGTACAAGTCAACGTTCAACGTGTTTAAATGTACACAAAACTTCGTTTTTTCCATCAACAAGAATAAAATGTGAAACCGTGTTGAATCAACTTACCTCATAAAACATATTCACTTACCACATGTTCTCTCCTTTATGCTATAATCCATACTGAATGATTCATTAAAGATATGTGTAGGCGGACCGCAAGTTTATTTTTAGAACATATTGGGAACCCTAGTTTTGCACAACAATGAGAAATCAACAAAAGATAGGGCAAACCAACAAAAATCAGGGAAACCACTCATTGCAGAACAATAAATACACACAATAAAATGTAGTTCTCTTGTATAAATTTCACATATGCTGTAATAGGGTACCTGCACCGAGTTAAACTTCAACATTTATATACACATATGCCGTCAAAATACCAAATATATGGTCATTCTCTTGTACGAATTACACATATGCCAAACAATAACTTCCTTCACCGACCTGAAGACATTACTTTATATGAATAAAGAAGGAACCCACTTACCTGAAGTGACATGGTAAGGAACTAACGTTTCTTCTTCAATGTTTCTTCCAGCTTAAGATTAAATTACTAAGAAAGATATTTTCTGAAGTCTCTTAATGTCTTGCTTACAGATGTTTGACTCGATGCAGAGGCATGTTTTTACGGTATATTTGTAATTCATACAAGAGAACTACATTTTATTGTGTTGCATTTATTTTTATGTCATGATTGGTTTCCCTGTGTTTTGTTAGTTTTCCCTATCTTTGATGATTTTCCATTGTGGTGCAATACTAGGGTCCCCAGTATGTTCTAAAAATAAACTGACGGTAAGACTACAAATATTCGTAATGAATCGTTCAGTATGGATTGTAGTGTCAGAGAGTAATGTATTTTGTACATTTAAACACATACGTGATTGAAATGTTGAATTTTACTCTACTCTACTCTATATGCCTTCACATGAGCCAAAATACTTAAAGAAAGTCAAACTGAGAAAAACGTATAACAAGTTTAAGAAATGTGAAAAAAGACTCAAGTTAAATCAACATGTTGCACGCGATTAATAACTGATTGTGCAGTATTTATCGCCATATTTATACTGCGTTACTAACTCAACTTCTCTTTTATAGATCTCTTTAAATTTAATGGAGGAATATTAAAGTGAAATTTGAATTAAGCCGTCGGCAGAAGGCTGGTTTTGCTTTTTACTGACGGTTTATCACTCTGGCACCAACAGGATTAATGTCGCTGTAAAAATCCATTATGACCTGGGTTCCATATAAGAATTTTCATCAGAGCAATTCTATTAATTCAACAGTAGGGTAAAGGCAATGAAAAAATATGTGAGATACGGTAGCTATTTTACTTTAATGTTTATCTGTAAATATATGAAAGATATCTATAAACCTAATTAAATATAACCAAACAAAAAAGATGAAATCAATTAAAAATAAAATAAACTTACTTTAAAAGTTGTTTTGTAGAAAAAAGTCTAATAAAATATAATGGTTGATACGTAAAGATGACTAAAGATTTAAGCAACGTTATTGTCCTTGTCGGTTTGATAAATAAAATACCCTGGATATTATCATATCAGTATTTCGGTAATAGTGTTGGGAAATTCCATGTATATTTAAACTACCAAATAGACTGTGAGACGTAAGTTTAAAACCACCAATCAAAAGATAGACTATACCCTTGTGTGCTAAAGGTAAAGCTGTATTTAAATGACATTTTAAATCAATTTGGGTTTATCTATATTTACGTAAATTTGGTAAGTGAGCAAATTTCTTCAGAAAGTAGGATGACAAATTACGTTGAACGGCCATCATTGTGTTATCAGTGAAACTTAATAGGGTTATTCAGAATAATCAGTATTTTTTTTTTATGAAATGGGTTGTTGACAATATTTACATGAATGTTTACATTTAATGTTTGAATGATATGCTGAATTGTTAGTCATTTAAAGTAAAAGCTCCAAATATAGACATTTTAGTTTTAATTATAAATATAAACAAAGATATTTATCTTTCTGAATATTAAAAAAGTTTCAATAAATTTGAAAATATCTGTGGCTAAATAGAAATTTGTACTTATAAAATGTTGAAGAATCGCCTTCTCAGAAATTTCACTGTCCAAAGCTTAGGTATTTGGCTTGTAGAACCGCTTAGTCCTCTTCAAAACGTCAATAAATTATGCACCTCTGGGGTCAATGTTGCCCTCCCCTAGCGTTTATGTAGTTAACAAAGACTTGTTTATGAAAGAATTATATGTTTTGATTAGCCTTTAACTTGTTAAATTTCTTAAAATGGACACTTCTACATTTTATCGTTGGAAATTACCATTATTAATTTTGGGGATATCAAGATGAAAATTTAAAGTTTGGAAGACAACAATATACAGTTTGGTAAGATCGGATAGATATGCCAGCTGGTCTGACTCTATATGCAAGAGTCAGGAGAATGACAAAACAATGAAGTGTCGGGGCGCTGGTGTCCTATAGATACATTTTAGTACATGTGAGAAAGATATCTAGTTAGTGTCTTTTCTTTGGTTCTACTTTTGCTGAAAGTGATTCATAGAGGATCACACGTTGTTTTACACCGTCAATTATAATGTTATGTTCAGCAACAGTATTTGGATTTGACTATGATATAATTACGTATATGCAGTTCAGAAACAGATGACAATACTCCTGATAGTGACATGGAACTACCGTAATAGAGATCCCGTCCAAAATATCTGATCCAATTGAACCAAACAAAAAGCTTGGAAATGCATGATTTTTGTTTGTTTGTTTTGCTTGTTTGTTGTTTTGTTTGGTCTTTTTTCATTCTTTCGAAAGTTCTTTTCATTCTTTTGAAAGTTCGAGTAAGACTTAATTAGATTTAGATTAAATTTTTGCTACCAATGTCATATTTTTAGTTGTGTAACCTAAAGAAAGTCATAAATGCTAAAAATTGTTTATAAATCTTTAAGTTTGTGGTACTGAACCTCTATTCAATCTATCATGCTTTATTTTTGAAGCAATACTTAAATTGATGTTGTTCTTATGTAAAAGCAGAAAAATATGTATACTGATATTGGTAAAAAAAAACTTTAAGAATTATCTTTTTGTATTCAGATATAGTTTCATTAAATGACCAATAAGATGTATTTTAATATTTTATTAGTTGAAATTTCTTTCTCTATCAATGCTTGCCAATTATATTTTTCCATTTAATGTCATTATTTTTTATGTTATTGGCTGCTTGGTCTGAGTATTTGTATATCAAAGTCGCGTGTGTCTTATATTTTAAAATAGATAAATACAGAATCCTTAAAGAAAGCCCAACATGGCAAAATTGAAAATGTTGCAGGCTCGGTTTGATTGAGCCTGTTCATGGACGGTACTGGAAAGTGCAAGTTACCGTCCACGCCCCCTAAAAAAGATTTGTTATGTAAATTACAAGATCATGATAATAGCATAGTTATGGCTAGAGGTTAAACAAATATTTATATCAGTTCTTTACACTAAAAAGTCCAGGGCCAAATAATGATGGATTTAAACCTCCAGAGGGTAATCCTTTTACAGCGGCCCATAAACAACACAGGTACGATTTGGCAACACATATTGTCATGGTACGCAAAACTAGGGCATTGCATGAAGTGATGGCAATATGGGAATGACATTGTGAATGGTTTTCTTTAAAATTGCTATTTTTGCATTTTATTAAATCACAATGGGAGTGTTCTGTTTCACTGAGTTTTGCTGTATGAATGGAATCACTTACCCTTCATTTGATTCTCAAAATATCTTGGATAATTTTTTTCTTTGCTAGGAATCTACCTGTTAATGTTATAAAAGGTCATTTAAAAGTATAATTCACTATATACATATAAAATATAGAAAAGATTGATAAATTATTCATGTAATCAGGCAATGGGGCTATTACAAACACGTAACTTACACATTTAGGAGATATATCATGATTTCAACGGATGTCGTCTATTGATTCTTTCAATCAACGATCTCATCCTTATAAAATGTTAACTGGTCTTAAATACTTTGAGAGGTCAATAAAGGGAGATAATGGATCTTTCACAAAGGTACTAATTGTTTAATGTACACCTAGTTATAGCGTATATATTATTGGCCTATAATTGTAAGTTAAAGAATGATGGGTTTTAGACTGGGGGTTGGGGCATAATCATATTTCCTTTATACCTGACAAGTACTGCTAAATCCAGAAAGAGAGGTCAATAAAGAGAGATAATGGCTATTATAAAAGTCTTTCAAATAAACTTCAGGCATTCATGTCATGTTCGATCTAAAATTATCATGTTTTAATTAATCGATAAATGTAAGTTTTAAGAACTGCGAATGTTTTCGTACCATCACTGTTATCCCGTCATATTATGATACGCTCCAGAACATTTGTGGGGCTACTAAGGTGCACATTTGTTTTGTAAAGCCGGAAAGTCATGATATGATAGCTACTACCTTTCAAAGCCTTTAGGCTAATAACAGTTAAAATGTAATTTAAATTTTATAATTTTCATAATTTTAAATGGATTCTGTTTCACATGGGAGTTGCTAAGAATTTTAAAGTAATTTTATATTATAAATGCATGAATATTGATATTTGATATAAATGTAACATACAGTTTCTATTCATTTTCAGAATGCATTTGACTGGGGACAGGTAGACAAGAATGCCCTTGCTAAATGTTTGTTAACATTGTGTAGACAGGTCAAGGACATTCTCTCAGATGAACCAAGATTGCTCAAATTAAAAGCTCCAATGTATATCTTAGGTGATTATGTATATAAAATTGTTCAATTGTAACTTGAGATTTTATATAATTATTAAATGTTTTACTCATTTAAATATGCACGCCTCCAGATGAGCGAATTTCAATAAAACCAAACCTGAGAAAAATGTACTAAGATTTAAGGAAAAGTGTAAAGATTCAAAGTTCTAGTAATAATTCACATGTTATGTGCGATTAATGGCCGATTTTACAGTATTTATAACTATATTTCTACTGCATTGCTAACACAGTAAGGGCCATTTTTGCATATTTTGTCCTCTTTTTAGTAAATTTACGTGGGTTGTAAGTGCCATAGATTTTGTGTAAATTGCTTCCTTTTGGTTATTTCACTGAATAAAACTATGAAACATATTTTCAAAATTTTCATGAAAATTAGCATGAATCTGGAGGCGTGCCGCTTTAAATGGAGATTGCAGTAATTGATAAGTATATTCACCCAGTTATCAAGTGTTTCAAACTAAAACTATGGAAAGATAATTTCATGAGTTAGGAGATATGAGGATGATAAACCTGGCATAGTTTGCCTTCTATGCAATGGTCATTCAATTTTTAGCTCACAAGAACCGAAGGTAGCTATAGGGGGATGATCCGGCGTCCGTCATCCGTCAGTCCGTAGTCTTGCATCAAGTGTGCTCATATTAATTTGATTGGCCCCTTTTAGGGGTCTCTAGAGCTAAAAATAGAAAAACCTATAAACATCTTCTACTACAGAACTAACTGATGGATGATCACCAAACTTTTTCTGTAGCATTCTTAGGTAGTCTTTTATCAAATTTGCTCATATAAATTTGATTGGCTCCTTTTAGAGGCCGCTTAAGCTAAAAAAAGAAATACCTTTAAATGTCTTTTTCTACAGAACTAATAGATGGATGATCACCAAACTTTGTCTGCAGCATTCTTAGGAAGTCTTTAATCAAGTTTACTCATATTAATTTGATTGGCCCCTTTTAGGGGTCTCTAGAGCTAAAAATAAAAAAACCTTTAGACAACTTCTTCTACAGAACTTATGGATGGATGATCACCAAATTGTGTCTGTAGCATTTTTGGGTAGTCTTTTATCAAGTTTGCTCATATTAATTTGATTGGCCCTGTTTAGGGGCCGCTAAAACTAAAAATAGAAATACCTTTAAACGTCTGCTTCTACAGACTTTATTGATGGATGAACACCAACTTTTATTTGTAGCATTCTTAGGTAGTTTTTTATTAAGTGTACTCATATATATTTGATTGGCCCCTTTTAGGGGCCACTAAAGGTAAAAATAGAAAAACCTTGAACATCATGTCCTACTAAATGATCAACAAACTTTGTCTGTAGAATTTTTACTAATCGTAGGTAGTCTTTAATCAAGTTTGCTCATATTACCGGTAATTTGATTGGCCTAGTTTAAGCTAAAGCTTAAATGCCCCAGGTCATGACATTTCTTCAAATTTTTGTTTAAAGATATTCTATGCTCAAATTTACTATAAGAAAATACAGTCGACTCTTGTTATCTCGAAGTCATCGGGACTGTCCAAAAAATATCGAGATAACAAAATGTCGAAATAAACATATTAGGGTTTGAATAAGGCAGAGACTGATTTTTGCAAAAGACATGTGCATACCTTATGTCGAATAAACTATGATATCCCAATGTCTTGTTTTCCTAGGCCTAGTCATTTAACAAATTAAAGTAATATTAGTTGATGTTTACCAGCGGAAATACGGGTGTCTGGGATAAAAACACAAAGTGAGGTTTACTCAGTAATACACCAATATAGTGAAAACATTGTTTTCAGGGTGGTTGATCCGGATATCCTCCCGGGTTACTTATCGGGTCTTTCTCGAGATTGTTCGACTGCTGACTGATTTTGGTGGTGATGTTGTGAAACAATATTGCAACGATAGCGTTTCTATACTTTCACTATTTCATTTACATTTAAAGTCATAATGAATAGATAGATACAGTCTTCGAATATCTATGAAGAACGTAAAATTCACTCATTTTGGACATAAGTCAATGAAAACGCTAAATAGATTAACTTTTATAAAAACAGCTAAACCTGTTACAAACATAATCATCATTATGACACACGCTATTGAGTAATTATCGTCTAGTTTGTGTTTTTCACACGCCTGAATGGAACAGACGAAAGAAAACTATTAGTCCAGATAAACAAAGGATAAAAGTGTGAAAATAACTGTTGGGGCTGAAATTTTACATCGAGATACTGAAACTATCGAAATAAAAATATCGAGATAAACAAATATTTCCAATATAGATAAAGAAGGAAGAAAATCGGGACTTTCAAAATTTCATCGAGATAACGAAATATTGAGAAAAGCGATGCCGAGATAACGATAGTTGACTGTATTGACAATGGATAATTTCCAACACTGAAAAGCAGTTGTTTCTGGTGAGCGACTCAGGGACATCATGATCCTCTTGTAGTATTTTGTATTTGAACTCATTGACATTGATTTCTGTAAACATTCTGAATTTATCATTGTAAAATATTTTAGCCGACACTATAGCTCAATAGAAAGAGCTTTAGATTTATAATGCAGAAGATTCTGGTTCAATCCTGTTCTGAGGCTTTACCAAAAAAGGGAGAGCATTTTAATGGAGGGGTTGCTGGTTTGATCCTTTCGAGGGCAATTTTCTCGCGGATATTTAGATTAATGGTCATTTGTTGCCCACTACTGATTAAATAATCATGTGGGATAAGTAGTTGTCACTTTCACAGAAGTTTGTACATGGTTATTATGCAGGAAAGCCAGTTAAGGGGAAAATCCAAAAATTGTTGAAATCAAAAGAAAACTCGAAATAAATGAGACAAAAGAAAAAGTGAATTTGTGGTATTTTCTCATGTATTTTTTCTTGGTATTTTAGGAGATATTCATGGGAACTATAGAGATTTGATATGTTTTGAGAAAGCTTTATGGAGATTAGGACCTTTATTAACACCAGCTTCCTTCTTGTTCCTTCGAGATTATGTTGACAGAGGTGACTTTGGAATTGAGGTACATGCGTACTTGATTTTTGTTTAATGTCATATGATTTTATGTTTCTCTAAGGATATTCATTCAATTATGATTTGAAAACAAATTAAAGTTAGGTTGTGTTGAAGTTATCAAGGTAAATGAACTTAAAGATTGATTGAAAGATCTTAAAACCGGCACTTATGTTTATTAAACTTCACTTAGATAGCCAATTCTTAAAACCTCAACTATTAGTATAAATGATTTGCAGTGATTGATAAAGTTTGCTTTAAAGATACTATAAGTAGAACTCTCTATATCTATTTATTGCAATATAAGATAAATTTTTCAAGAATAATGATTTGAATGAGCCAATAACACGATGCCTTCATGAAAGATCAACATTTATAATTATATGTTATTTTTATTTCCCAGGTCATTTCATATTTGTTTGCACAGAAGATTTTAGCCCCTCACAAATTTCACCTGTTGAGGGGTAACCATGAGTTACGGAGTGTACAAGAAATGTTCTCGTTCAAAACGTAAGATGTTTCAATACTCTTGTTATGTGTAGTAACATGATTGCAAGCCATTTCAACTGATTATGAGTGTTATGTGACCGATTATGAGTTTGTGGCCCAATGCCGAAAAATAATCATATTAAGCTTGCTGAACATGTATCTGGAAGCCCAAGGGCCTATATTTTTTACATGAAACATCTTGGAGCAATGGCCCTGTGTTGTTGTTTAATTGTTGTTGTTATTGTTTTCATTGACAGAAAACCATTATTTTGTGACAATGTTGTGTCACTTGTTTTGCAAGTGAAATACTGTAATGCAAATTATGTTATCTGTTGTTATTCAGCGAGTGCCTGTCTAAGTTTTGTGACAGTATAGGTAGCCAACTAAGGGAGGCAATCAATGACTGTTTTGATGTAATGCCAATAGCAGCAACAGTAGATGATAAGGTAGGTAACCCCTTTTCCTTCTATTTTCTTTTCATTTTATATCGTTTCTAGCAAGATCGGTTTTAGCGAGATATCGGTTACAACGTACATATTTTCGACATCCCATGCGTAATTTTCATAATTTAACGAGGTCACGTATTGGCACTTGGTCTGTATTCGTTTGACACCTTGAGATAAACAATGGTGACCAAACACAAAGGTCAACTAAGGAAGAAATTATTGAGCAATTAGCGACTAAATGTGTCAGTCTTGTTTTGTCAGCGCTCCGGGCTAATTCGTCCTTCAGGTGACGAAATCTTATAACAAAACAATTTCATTAAGTGAGTAGCACAAAGGAAGCGGCTAATTTTTTGCGGGAGTGTAATTCGGTGATCGTGAGAAATACACTGCATGACTTTTGAAAAAAAAACAAATTTAAAATGTACACGGTTTGACGTAGTATGGATATTCATATGTTTTATTTAAATTCTATGATAGCTACATATATTTATTTACATGTATATTTTAATGAAACAAAAAACTACTGAGTGCAAAGAGTTACCTCCCATTATGTACTCTTCAAAAATGAGGTACGCGAAAGCGAATAATGCGTTCCAGAATAAAAAAGGAAATTCCAGATGTCCTTTTTCCGGGGGTCTACCTCTATGCACTTTTTCAGCAACAAATTTACATGCAGAAAGAGAGAATTGAGTTAGGGGAATAATTCCCCTATCTTTTAAACCTCAAACGCATTGTACCTGTCCGTTTTCCTCTATCTTTTCATATGGGTTTATTTTCTAAGGATAATGTTGGAAATCGTTGTTCGGAGTTATTTGATGAACACATATACGTATACATAGAAGAATACATGTATGTTATATTTCTTATACTTTTTGAAATGGGTAAGTAATACTGTCAGTAATGCAGTTCATTCTCCGAAATCAGTATGGGTGTTCGCATATGGTATAATTCTGTTCAATACATGCTGCTTTTTTCATTGCATTCCTCATGCGTTAGTATGTTCTTTGTTATTTATGTAGATGAAAACATTTTTGATATATGGTTTATCCCCGTTTTAATAAAGATGGTATGATCAATGACAAAATTGAGGGTAATAATATAAGGCAAGCATTTGTTTTATTTTGGTGACAATTCGTTACTTTATTTAACATTTTCCATCATGCATCATATTGTTACAGTGAGAATTTGTAGTAAATAAAACAAATATTAGAAAAAATATTTAAAAGCTATCAAAAACTGATATTGATATCATATTGTTCAAGCTAGTAATAACATATTATTGTCAATCAGCTATCTGTTTATACAAAATACTTATCCATTTACCTAAAGTGTAATCATTATTTACATTAATTATCACCTTTTTTAGGAAAAAAACTAGCGCAAATATATAATATTTATTATATACTTACAAATGAAATATTGAAAAATATTGATGTAATAAAATGCGTATTTTCATTTTCCGTATTTTAACTATAAAAATCTATTTTTCACAGCAGTGAAACATATTTTCCGTAATTTCACTGGTGTCTTGCCGGACTACTTTCTTTTAAATTCTGCCAGTACACAAAATTTAAGGGAAAGTCTTTCAAATTTTAATGTCAAAAAGAGAAAAATGCATATAATTAACAGAAAATTCAAGTTTTTTCTATAAATACATGATTTATTTTCATCTTGTAGCATGAAAATTACCATATTTCACTCGTGGCTACCGCCACTCATGAAATATTTATTTTCATACCACTCGATGAAAATAAATCATATATTTATAGAAAAATCTTGAATATCCTCTATTTATTTAGATAATAAATAAGATAATAATGATAACACAAATAAACAAATTATAATAATAATAATGATATTAAAATGAGAAAAAAATTGTCCGTTATTTTTAGTTTAATATTATACTATTTTTTCTCATTTTACTATAGTAACTATGCTTAGAAGTCTTAAATATTGTGCTTTAACAATATAATTGTTATATTTACCGGTATGTGTTTTTTCCAAAATACCCATAAATTCAGGAAGGACATAGAAAAGTTGTTTGAAGTGGCAAATTGTGAAAGATAAGC